>NC_085992.1:3713967-3838967 GCF_030014385.1 Trichomycterus rosablanca | reverse complement strand
CACGTGGGAATCAAACCCAGGACCTTCTTGCTGTGAGGCGACAGCACTACCCACCGAGCCACGTTGCCGCCCAACAGGATGAAGTGATACGTATAAATGAATACGAATATGTGAATGAATGAACAGAATGAGCAGGACGCACCGTATGAGCTGATGAGCTATTGTTATCATTTCATCCGCAGCGCTGCCGGGCTGCCGCGCTTCTCTCTGCCAGAACGATTATCAGCAGCTGGACTGAACGGAGACGCTACTGTTCTTAATTAGCGGCTCATTACGCAATCAGAAATGCTCAGAGCCGCTTGTGATTCTTGTTGAGACCGCCAGAGTTGCAACAGATGGAGGAAACAACCTTCAGATTCGACAACTCCAAATAGACGTGTTTCAGAGCATACAGTGTATCACAAAAGTCAGTACACCCCTCACATTTCTGCAAATATTTCATTATATCTTTTCATGGGACAACACTATAGAAAGAAAACTTGGATATAAGTTAGAGTAGTCAGTGTACAACTTGTATAGCAGTGTAGATTTACTGTCTTCTGAAAATAACTCAACACACAGCCATTAATGTCTAAATAGCTGGCAACATAAGTGAGTACACCCCACAGTGAACATGTCCAAATTGTGCCCAAAGTGTCAATATTTTGTGTGACCACCATTATTATCCAGCACTGCCTTAACCCTCCTGGGCATGGAATTCACCAGAGCTGCACAGGTTGCTACTGGAATCCTCTTCCACTCCTGGTGGATGTTAGACACCTTGAACTCCTCCACCTTCCACTTGAGGATGCGCCACAGGTGCTCAATTGGGTTTAGTCCATCACCTTTACCTTCAGCTTCCTCAGCAAGGCAGTTGTCATCTTGGAGATTGTGTTTGGGGTCGTTATCCTGTTGGAAAACTGTCATGAGGCCCAGTTTTCGAAGGGAGGGGATCATGCTCTGTTTCAGAATGTCACAGTACATGTTGGAATTCATGTTTCCCTCAATGAACTGCAGCTCCCCAGTGCCAGCAACACTCATGCAGCCCAAGACCATGATGCTACCACCACCATGCTTGACTGTAGGCAAGATACAGTTGTCTTGGTACTTCTCACCAGGGCGCCGCCACACATGCTGGACACCATCTGAGCCAAACAAGTTTATCTTGGTCTCGTCAGACCACAGGGCATTCCAGTAATCCATGTTCTTGGACTGCTTGTCTTCAGCAAACTGTTTGCGGGCTTTCTTGTGCGTCAGCTTCCTTCTGGGATGACGACCATGCAGACCGAGTTGATGCAGTGTGCGGCGTATGGTCTGAGCACTGACAGGCTGACCTCCCACGTCTTCAACCTCTGCAGCAATGCTGGCAGCACTCATGTGTCTATTTTTTAAAGCCAACCTCTGGATATGACGCCGAACACGTGGACTCAACTTCTTTGGTCGACCCTGGCGAAGCCTGTTCCGAGTGGAACCTGTCCTGGAAAACCGCTGTATGACCTTGGCCACCATGCTGTAGCTCAGTTTCAGGGTGTTAGCAATCTTCTTATAGCCCAGGCCATCTTTGTGGAGAGAAACAATTCTATTTCTCACATCCTCAGAGAGTTCTTTGCCATGAGGTGCCATGTTGAATATCCAGTGGCCAGTATGAGAGAATTGTACCCAAAACACCAAATTTAACAGCCCTGCTCCCCATTTACACCTGGGACCTTGACACATGACACCAGGGAGGGACAACGACACATTTGGGCACAATTTGGACATGTTCACTGTGGGGTGTACTCACTTATGTTGCCAGCTATTTAGACATTAATGGCTGTGTGTTGAGTTATTTTCAGAAGACAGTAAATCTACACTGCTATACAAGTTGTACACTGACTACTCTAAGTTATATCCAAGTTTTATTTCTATAGTGTTGTCCCATGAAAAGATATAATGAAATATTTGCAGAAATGTGAGGGGTGTACTCACTTTTGTGATACACTGTATGTAGAGAGCAGAGTGAGGGGCTGGAAAAGTGAAGCACAATCTTATTTATTATTATTATTATTATTATTATTATTATTATGCATTTAGTTACTTTGTATAATATGGGCTGTAAACTGCAGATAGACAGACAGATAGAAAAAGGAGACAACAAAGGATAGACAGACAGATAGACAAACAGACAGTCAGATAGATGATAGATAGATAGACAGATAGACAGACATATATATATACATCTCCCTTGAGATCATTGACAAGCTCCTCCCGTGTAATTCTGGGCTGATCTCACCTTTCTCAGAATCATTCTTACCCCACCAGGTGAGATCTTGCATGGAGCTTCAGAGTGAGGGTGATTGACTGTGATCTTGTATTTCTTCCATTTTCGAATGATCGCACCAACAGTGGTCTCTTTCTCACCAAGCTTCTTGCTGATGGTCTTGTAGCCCATTCCAGCCTTGTGCAGGTCTACAATCTTGTCCCTGACGTCCTTTGATAGCTCTTTGGTCTTGCCCATGGTGGTCGAGAGATTTGAACAGAAGAAACTGATTCTGTGACAGGAGTCTTTTATACAGGGACAGGAATAATTTGTGTGCCTCATGGGCACATAACCGGTCTGTGGGGGTCAGAATTCTTGCTGGTTGGTAGGGGATCAACTACTTATTTCCCTTAATTAAATACAAATTAATTTATAACTTTTATTTAATGTTTTTTTTCTGGATTTTTTGTTGATACTCTGTCTCTCTCTGTTAAAATAAACCTTCCATAAAAATTATAGACTGTTCAAGTCTTTGTAAGGGGGTAAAAAATACTTATTCAAATAATCAAATACTTATTTCCCCCACTGTATATATATATATATATATATATATATATATATATATATATATATATATATATATATATATATATATATATATATATATATATATACAGACAGACAGACGGATACATAGACAGACAGACAGACAAACGATAGATAGATAGATAGATAGATAGATAGATAGATAGATAGATAGATAGATAGATAGATAGATAGATAGATAGATAGATAGACAGACAAAAGAACAGACACAGACAAACAGACAGACAGGTAGATGATAGATAGATAGATAGATAGATAGATAGATAGATAGATAGATAGACAATTAGACAGACAGACAGACAGACAGAAAGACAGACAGATAGACAGATAGATAGACAAAAGATAGATAGATAGAGACAGACAGTCAGACAAACAGACAAACGATAGATAGATAGATAGATAGATAGATAGATAGATAGATAGATAGATAGATAGATAGATAGATAGATAGATAGATAGATAGATAGATAGATAGATAGATAGACAGATGGACAGACAGACAGAAAGACAGATAGACAGACAGACATATCAATAGACAGACAGATTATTAGACAGACAGACAGACAGACAGGCAGATCAACAGACAGACAGACAGACAGAGAAACGATATAGATAGATAGATAGATAGATAGATAGATAGATAGATAGATAGATAGATAGATAGATAGATAGATAGATAGATAGACAGACAGCAAGGGAGATAGACAGACAGACAGACAGAAAGGCAGGCAGATAGATAGATAGATAGATAGATAGACAGACAGACAGACAAACAGACAGATAGACAGCATGCAATAATTTACTACCATTTTATTCTATTCAGGGTCACAGTGAGTCCAGTTCACCGGCCAAACGCAGGAAAAACCCCAGACAGGTTGCCAGCCCATCACAGAGCAAACACAAACACACACACACACACAAACACACACACACAAACACACGCACACACACACAAACACACACACACACACAAACACACACACACAAACACACACACACACACACAAACACACACACACACACAAACACACACACACACACCTTGCAGGACTTTTAGTATTTCCAGTTAACCTGACTGCACATCTTTGTACCCAGATCGTTTCACCAGGGAATTGAACCCAGGACCTTCTTGCTGTGAGGCGACAGTGCTACCCACCGAGCCACCGAGCAAATATAGCAGAATAAAATATGAAGTAAATTTTTAGGAGTGTGTGTTGAGGATGCCAGGCTGGTTTTAGATGATGTTTTTCCCTGTATTCAGTGGGAGGTGAATTCTGGAGGAATTTTACTCTCCTGGTTTGATTTCTCCTCACATTACTGAGTTAAACAATTTCTTGATAACGAGCCACGACGGCTTCGACCTCCTCCTATTCAAAAAGGAACAAAAGCTAAACTAAATTTATCGTGGCTGCATTCATGATCCTCCTCTAATGAGATGTTGCTCTGTATTTTTTGGGGTTGATAATGGCTTTGTATTGTGCAGACGGCTCTAAATGGGGAATCGTTTCCTCGACAATTGTAAACGGTGATGGATTTGACTGCAGAGCAATAGGTCCATAAATCAGAGCTGTTTGTGTGGAACTGCACCTTTCTTCTCTTAGACGTATCCTCTCTCTCTCTCTCTCTCTCTCTCTCTCTCTCACTCACACACACACACACACACACACACAAACACACACACACACACACTGAAAGGTAAAACCGATTCCAGTAGCGACTTTCCCACCAACCACCACAACCGGCGTCTATTACTAGAACAACTATTTTTCAGACGATGTTTTCTCTGGATTAATCCGCATTATTACGACTGCGACCGCTTGATTAATCAAATCCTGAGCTCACAAACAAGGACTTGTATTTTAAAGTGCTGAATATTAATAACAATAGTGGAATAATAATCTGAATAAGCTCATGAACAGAGCTCCAGTACCTCCAGTACCTCCAGAGCCAGCGTGGTGCTGTGCAGTGGAAGGACGTACCTGACGGGGTTCACACTTCAGAAACAATAGCACTAATGGAGGGGTGTGGTGAGCGGTGTGGGGAGTGGTGTGGTGATGACTGATTAATGGGTGCTGATGATGATCTCCAGAATAAGAGTCTCGGAGGTGATGAATATTTCAAAGACCCCCAACTGGCATGGAAATAGGCTGCTAGCATCACTGGGCTAAAACAGAACGTGTATTGTTCCTTTAAATTAGAATATTGTAGACGTCTGTAGAGATTCTGGTCGTGCCTGGTGGTTTAAACCCAGACAGCGTGAATCATTAGAAAATTAAATGGCTTTGAATGGACATTTGATTGTTGATATATGACCCAATAACACATTAAAACTAATACTACTAGTACTGTTATTGCTATTACTAATACTACTAATACTACTATTGCTTTTACTACTACTAATATTACTACCACTACTACTACTACTACTGTTGTTAATAATACTAATACTACCAGTACTTCTACTACTACCACTAATACTACCAAACTGTTATTACTACTACTACAACTAATACTGTTATTACTACTACTAATACTCCTACCACTAATACTACTACTACTGTTATTGCTAGTACTAATACTACCAGTACTACTACTATTACTACTTCTACTACTACTACTACTACTACTGTTATTGCTATTACTGATACTACCAGTACTACTACTACCACTACTAAGACTACTACTACTAATACTGTTATTACTACTAGTACTACTACTACTACTATTAACACTTATTACTACTACTAATACTCTTAACACTAATATTACAACTGTTATTGCTAGTACCAATACGATTCCTTTATTGATCCCCATGAGGGACATAATACTAATACTACCAATACCACTACCACTATTACCTCTACTACTAATACTACTACCGCTACTACTACCGTTGTTGCTATTACGACTACTAATATTGATACTGTTATTACTACTACTAATACTACTACCACTACTAATACTACTGTTATTACAACTACTACTAATACTCTTACCACTAATACTACTACTGTTATTGCCAGTAGTAATATTCCCAGTACTAGTACTATTATTACTACTAAATCTATTACCTCTAGTACTAACACTGTTATTACTACTAATAATACTACTACCACTGCTACTGTTATTGTTATTATTAATACTACTAATACTACTACTACTGTTATTACTACTACTAAGACTACTACCACTAGTACTACTGTTACTGCTATTACTCATACTACAAATACAGTACTACTACTAATACTGTTGTTGCTATTATTACTACTACTACTACTAATATTAATATTGTTATTACTACTACTACTGCTACTGTGTTTACAACTACCACTACTACTACTGTTATTGCTATAACTAATACTATTACTACTAATATTACCACTGCTGTTACTGCTACTACTACTATTAACAACAACAACAACAACAACAACAATAATAATAATAATAATAATAATAATAATAATATTACATTTAAAACTGTCAGCTACAGCAGACACAGCAACACAGAGACGTAAACACTATAAACACAGTGGTAAACCCCGCCGGGTGGGATTACCCTGTGTTGGAGTGAGTGGTGAATGTCTGGTCGCTGCCCGGGAGAATCTGGTCTCTGTGGTGAGGGATAGGGAAATCAGGGCTGATCTACTCAGTCTGCTGCTACTGCTGCTCTCATCCTGCACCGGATCCTCAGTGTTCTCAGTAAGGAAAACAAGGAAAAAAGTCTCCAGTCTGGCAGATTTGATGGAAACTTAAGTTATTAGGAGCTTTTATTAGATAAGAAATGTTCATCTTTACCCTGCATGCGATGCAGAGGTGGGCAGATCAGGCAGCGAGTTCTTTAGAGAATTATCAGCGTCTGTGTTTGTGATGATGTGGGTGTGCGGCTTCATGTCAGAGAAACCAAAGGTCCACTTGGTCAAGAAGAAAGAATATTAAAAATACATCTGGTACAAAAATACATGTAGTAATATACTGCTAACTAGTAATTATCCAAAGTACAAGAATTTTACAACTTTTGAGGTACTTTGAGGTAAAATTAATGTAGATTATTACATTTGCAAATGACCACTTCTATAGATCTTTATTTACTTAATGACCATTTTATCCTGGTCAGGCTCAAATGCACCTTTTCCACCAACGCGGATCCGGCGTAGAAGTAGGGTTCTAATCTGGCACCACAGAATACTCGGTTTTTCAGAGCGAACCGTGACGTCATCTGTGGGCGTGTCACAGTGTAGAGGTTTGGGTGCTTTTACATGAGAAGCTGCTAAACTGCTTTGGTGCGAAACTTTCATCTTTTAAAGTTCACCTAATTAAATTTTGAGCCAGTTTGCCGCTGATATTTTCAAAGAGATGAACTGTGTGATATGACGTGGTAAAAATGACCCGGACATTACAAAAAAATAAAGCTAACGTGGCTTGTTGTACTAAAACAACGACCGATGAATTTGGGCAGTACAGAGACACTTATAACCTCTAGTAACAGAGAGAAATTTATTGTTCCTGTGTCGTACTTTTAGTAAATTCAGCCATGTTATGCTTTATTGTACGTTAGGCTTTTTCGACTTTCCCAAGAAAGTCGGCTAAACACAGATACATGTGGAGCTTTTAGACTGGATTTGATGCTTATTTCACACAGGTGGATGTTCATGTTGTGAAACTTTAGTGATGTTTTATCGCTCAAGTCGAGCGCTGAACAAATTGGTTATTTGCACCGATGGTCACGGTGAGAGCGAAGCGCAAAACGCTTCTTACATCAATGAACTAAAGAAAACAACAACTGGGACAAACACGTCTATGTCTTCTTATCACCAATAGCTGATCGATGCCTTTTACATAAAAACAAACATCTGTAACAGCAGCACAAGTGCTCTCAGGTAACCAACACACTCCACCATCATGTTACTACTCTTTACTTTCTTTATGTAACGCCCACCATTGATGATGCAGGCTTGGTTCTCAAAAACTGGTGGAAACGTGGGTCGGTTCTCCACAAAACACCAAGGTTTGAAGAAACCTGAACAGAACTGGTTCAAGAACCAGAGTTTCTTTGGTGGGAAAGCGCTAACAGTGGTTCCTGTTTCCTAGGAAACTGTAAGAACAAGACAGGAACACACCAATCCATCACGCCGCCAAGCCATTGTGAAAGATGGCCACTTTTGGTGTCCAAGTTAGGGTGGTGGTTCTTCTCCACCCTATATTGTTGTTTTTATAAATAAAATTACAGATCTGTGTCTCCTACCTACTTTATTGTCACGTTTTCTTTAAACTACACACACCGTCATTCAATCATTCATTCATTGTCTGTTTTACCACAGCTTTATCCTATTCAGGGTCCAGGTCAACAGTCCATCACTGGGCAAACATACACACACCTAGAGGGGCTTGAGTATCTCCAGTTAACCTGACTGAACGTCTTTGGACTGTGGAAGTAACCCACAGAGACATGAGGAGAACATGCCAACTCCACAAAGCAAGGACCCAGAACACTACACCTTGGACCTTCTTGCTGTGAGGCAACAGTGCTACCCACCGAGCCACATGCCACCACTACACACCTACAGCATTACACATTTTACCTCAATAGACCAATCCACCTTCATGCATGTTTTATTTTGCAAGGTTTTGAAGTGTGTCCATGTGAATTGTTTTGCCCCTTTTGGTCAAAGTATCATTTGTAAGGTCGGTCACTGATGTTAGTCATGTTAGTTGGGACGTCCAAGCTTGCAATCAACACCCCAAAAGTGTTTAAAGTGGCTAAAATCAAGGATCAGAGCTTTGTGCAGATTACTGGAGTTCCTTCAGATCAAAACACGTGCGATATATAGAAGCGTATAATTTATAACATGATTTTATTCACCTGTACTGTATTTAGCAGGTCTCCACAACATTCATAGAGGTGTTTATAAGTCTCACTGTAAAGAGAAAACAGCAGCAGGGGGTGAAACAGTTCACGTCGAGCAAACGTCGACGTTCACAGCGACTGACTAATTGTCATAATTATTTTGTGTACGACTGTAAAGCACTCGAGACGTCTCGGTGAGAAAATCACCTCATTTCATTCTGCATGAGTCACATCACAGTAAAACAACCATAGTTCCCAAAAAGCTCATCAGTGCAGAGATTTTAGTCTGTTTATTTTAGTTTTCATGCTACACCTCTCGCTCAGGGCTCAGAAACGTCCTGCTGGGAACTGGTGGGAAATCGGCTTGTCTGATTTGTCGGATTTGTTTCTTTACGAACTGAAAGTAAAGCACTTTCATCACTTACTGTTAGAGGTGCATGCAGCAAGCTGGGTTCACATGTGGGAACATTCTGACTATACACTGATAGGACAAAACTTATGAACCACACCCTAAGTATGTGCATAATAATATAATAAGGTAAGGTAAGGTAAGGTATGGTAGGGTGGGGTAAGGTAGGGTAGGGTAAGGTAGGGTAAGGAAAGGTAAAGTAAGGAAAGGTAGGGTAGGGTGGGGTAGGGTAGGGTAAGGTAGGGTAAGTTAAGGTAGGATAGGGTAGGGTAGGGTGGGGTAAGGTAGGATAGGGTAGGGTAGGGTGGGGTAAGGTAAGGTAGGATAGGGTAGGGTGGGGTAAGATAGGGTAAGGTAAGGTAAGGTAAGGTAAGGTAAGGTAAGATAAGATAAGGCGGATCAACCAGGTAGGAGTGTCTAATAGAGTGGACAGTGAGTGGACATGGTATTTAAAAACTCCAGCAGCGCTGCTGTGTCTGATCCACTCATACCAGCACAACACACACTAACACACCACCACCATGTCAGTGTCACTGCAGTGCTGAGAATGATCCACCACCTAAATAATACCTGCTCTGTGGTGGTCCTGTGGGGGTCCTGACCATTGAAGAACAGATGTTTTTTGACAGGTTCACCAGTGTATGTATGGAAGGACCTCAACATATCAGGTTGTTTCCTCTTCACACTAAAGAAGGTCAGTAGATGTAAACAGTGGGTGTGTAACATTTAGTTAGAGAGATGAAGGTGTTATTCTTCTAAATGTGCTCCAACAGGATCAGCAGTCGTGTTTAAGGTCAGTGTACAGTAGGTTTTCCAGCACATTAACCTTACAGTGGATTATAAATCAGAACCATTAGAGCACATGCAGTGATGGAAAGATGAGCAGCGTTTGGCTGGTCAAGTGTATCTGAGTAGCACGACTATACAACATGATTATAGTAACTAAACCACTGCGCTGGTCTTCACAATTACCATCATTTCAAGGGAATATTTAGTTAATATTAACTTATTCCATAAATGGTTTCATGTAAGAATGGCAGAATATATATATATATATATATATATATATACAGTGTATCACAAAAGTGAGTACACCCCTCACATTTCTGCAGATATTTAAGTATATCTTTTCATGGGACAACACTGACAAAATGACACTTTGACACAATGAAAAGTAGTCTGTGTGCAGCTTATATAACAGTGTAAATTTATTCTTCCCTCAAAATAACTCAATATACAGCCATTAATGTCTAAACCACCGGCAACAAAAGTGAGTACACCTCTTAGTGAAAGTTCCTAAAGTGTCAATATTTTGTGTGGCCACCATTATTTCCCAAAACTGCCTTAACTCTCCTGGGCATGGAGTTTACCAGAGCTTCACAGGTTGCCACTGGAATGCTTTTCCACTCCTCCATGACGACATCACGGAGCTGGCGGATATTCGAGACTTTGCGCTCCTCCACCTTCCGCTTGAGGATGCCCCAAAGATGTTCTATTGGGTTTAGGTCTGGAGACACGCTTGGCCAGTCCATCACCTTTAACCTCAGCCTCTTCAATAAAGCAGTGGTCGTCTTAGAGGTGTGTTTGGGGTCATTATCATGCAGGAACACTGCCCTGCGACCCAGTTTCCGGAGGGAGGGGATCATGCTCTGCTTCAGTATTTCACAGTACATATTGGAGTTCATGTGTCCCTCAATGAAATGTAACTCCCCAACACCTGCTGCACTCATGCAGCCCCAGACCATGGCATTCCCACCACCATGCTTGACTGTAGGCATGACACACTTATCTTTGTACTCCTCACCTGATTGCCGCCACACATGCTTGAGACCATCTGAACCAAACAAATTAATCTTGGTCTCATCAGACCATAGGACATGGTTCCAGTAATCCATGTCCTTTGTTGACATGTCTTCAGCAAACTGTTTGCAGGCTTTCTTGTGTAGAGACTTCAGAAGAGGCTTCCTTCTGGGGTGACAGCCATGCAGACCAATTTGATTTAGTGTGCGGCGTATGGTCTGAGCACTGACAGGCTGACCCCCCACCTTTTCAATCTTTGCAGCAATGCTGACAGCACTCCTGCGCCTATCTTTCAAAGACAGCAGTTGGATGTGACGCTGAGCACGTGCACTCAGCTTCTTTGGACGACCAACGCGAGGTCTGTTCTGAGTGGACCCTGCTCTTTTAAAACGCTGGATGATCTTGGCCACTGTGCTGCAGCTCAGTTTCAGGGTGTTGGCAATCTTCTTGTAGCCTTGGCCATCTTCATGTAGCGCAACAATTCGTCTTTTAAGATCCTCAGAGAGTTCTTTGCCATGAGGTGCCATGTTGGAACTTTCAGTGACCAGTATGAGAGAGTGTGAGAGCTGTACTACTAAATTGAACACACCTGCTCCCTATGCACACTTGAGACCTAGTAACACTAACAAATCACATGACATTTTGGAGGGAAAATGACTAGCAGTGCTCAATTTGGACATTTAGGGGTGTAGTCTCTTAGGGGTGTACTCACTTTTGTTGCCGGTGGATTAGACATTAATGGCTGTATATTGAGTTATTTTGAGGGAAGAATAAATTTACACTGTTATATAAGCTGCACACAGACTACTTTTCATTGTGTCAAAGTGTCATTTTGTCAGTGTTGTCCCATGAAAAGATATACTTAAATATCTGCAGAAATGTGAGGGGTGTACTCACTTTTGTGATACACTGTATATATATATATATATATTACTAATAAGAAACTAATAATAAGCTAATAATTATTAATTATAATTAGCATTATTATTATTATTATTATTATTTTTCTTCTTCTTCTTCTTCTTCTTCTTATTATAAATTATATTTAGGTTTATCCACTAACCATCACTATTTCTAGCAGGGAGGTAAGTGAGTTATATTTTGACACCGTGTCAGTTGAGCCTTTCCTGAGCTCTACACTAACAATCTCTCTCTCTGTCAGTCACTCTTACTGGGATTGATGGATCATGGAATGGAAAACAGACTGGGTGGCACTATACGTCATACAACGTGTCTCAGGGAGGTTTATTTTTCCTGCAACTGTGACTAAATTACTGTAACATATAATTCTATTTAATATTCATTTAAATATGTATTCAGGACCTTAAAGCTCAAGTAAAGTTTGTTGCTGATGACATGAACAAAGAACAAGCAGCAGCATCTGTACTGAACAGGGACGCATGATGGACGAAGCCAAAAAAAAAGCACAGACTGTATTATTAACACTGTTTTGGTAGATTTAGATTGAAAGCCATGTTCAGTAGTGCAGTGACTGTCAGCCAAAGAGGCTTCAGAGCAAAGATGTGGCAGCACTGAACCAACACCACAACTCAACCAAGTAAAACACATAATAATAATAAATAATAATAACAACAACAACAACAACAACAACAACAACAACAACAACAACAACAACAAAACAACAACAACAACAACAACAATAATAATAATAATAATAAAATAATAATAATAATTAATAAATAATAATAATAATAATAATTAATAATAATAATAATAATAATTAATAATAATAATAATAATAATAATAATAACAATAACAATAATAATAATAATAATAATAATAATAATAATAATAATAATAATAATAATAATAATAAATCATTACAGTTAAACAGCCCAAAACTTCACCAGTCATCCTGGTTCTAAAACTGAATGGGACCATCAGATACCATTAGATTTTACTCCCAGTTAATTCAAAGAGTGACTAGAAACTACAAAGGGGTGGGTAAACTTTTTGGCTCAAGGGCCACACTGGGTTTTAAAATTTGACAGATGGGCCGGGCCAGTAGCAGATGGGGGTGAACTAATTTAAATTATCAAAGAATGAAATGTCTGTGTGTATAAACGATAGACTCAACTTTAACAAAGGTCGGTAGTGTTTGGATTGCGCAGACTAGTGGAATCAACTGAAATGCAGGGTATTGAAGAAAAAGGTGAAATAAAAGCTCTAAGGTAGGACTGTGCGATATGACTAAAAAACTCATATCTCGATATGCTTTTAAGAAGTGGCGATATAATGTAGACTTAAAGTACAGTGGCAGGCCACTGCCCGTACTTTAGCTTATATTGTTTATAAGATATCTTAAAAACACAAAATACTCTAGTTCTGATACATTCTGACAGAATTACAGTGTTTATACTTTGTATTATTACTAGGTTGTATTTGTAGAAATATTGACAATATTAATCATTTTGACAATATTAAACAAACCAGCAGAATCTCACAATCACATTTATGCTCCGTTTTACTTCAAATAAATGAGCATAAAAAAATCACAATATTTGATGATGCTTTGCTATCATTGCAAAATGAAAGCACACGGTAAACAGCCGGACCGCGACCCAGATCAACCACACAGCAGCAGAAAATCATAACCGCTGCTTACCTGATTTGTGTGTTGTTCCATCAGGGATATAATCCACTTTTTTTCTTCTTGGTGACCATCTTGTATGTCTCCAGAATATTTCCAGAATATATTAATCCATACCCAACTGTTTTTATCCACCTAACTAATGAAAACCGTCTTAGATCATTTATTCTGTCGGCTTTCGCAGTAAAAGGTTAAAACTGGTAATTCATTCACTAAATGGCACTCATACAACAGCCAATGAAGAGAAAGATTGAAATTCTGCCCAACATCTGAATTTGGAAGCTCTGATTGGTTTATACAGCTCTTTATCAAGGCCTGAACCACGACTGAATCTCTTTAACAAATTAACTGACTCATTAAGTTGTTTGAGCATGACACCATAATGAAATAGAGTAAGCAAAACAAATGGATCTTTACCATAGATAAGAGCACAGCTCCCTGATTCGATTCCAATAAATAATTCATTTGAAAAGAATAGTTTCTGACTCAGTTTGCAAGCCCTACTCTAAAGGACAACTTTGTAAATGCTCAACTGGCCGGATCAAACAGCCTAGTACAGCTGTAGTTTGCCCACCACTGGACTAGAACGTATGTGGTCCGTTCTCTCTCTCTCTCAATTCTATTCAACTCAATGGTGATTTATTGACATGAAATTAAAAAAAAAAGAAAAATAAAGAAATAGCACCACCAACAACAACTACACTACTATTACCAATATCAATGATAGTAATAACTACAATAGTAAAATATACAACAGCAGCAATCATCCTAATATCATTATTTCTTCTACAACTACTATCAACAATTATAATAATAATAAAATAATAACATTGTTATTAACAATAACTAAAAAATTCCAACTGTGTAATCATATGATATTAAATGACTACTTTCTGAATACTCCAGTTTAAACGTCCAACCATTTTACCTTTCACCGATGTTTATACATGACTGACAGTAAATCCTTCTGCCTGTGCAGTTATGCATTACAGACACGATCTGCTGCATCCATGAAATTGGCAATAACAGAATGTAAAGGAATAAGGTTTTGGATCCTGGGCTGCAGCCATAACAGAGCTAAACAACAAACTAAACCAAAAGCTGGACGCAAAAAAAATACTTGAAAAAAATAAAATAAATAATAATAATAGAATAATAATCATTTTAATTGAGCTCCTAAAATTTTCTCTCTCTGCCTCTTGCTCTGTTTTTAGAATGATTAATCTCGACAGGTCCTCAGAGGCTGACAAAGAACACACATGGTGGCTCGTACCAACTGTGAATCAGTTCTATTGTTTTATTCATAAAAGCTTTTTAATCACATGAGAAGAAAAAAAAAGTTTTAATCTTTTTTTCACTTTATTTATGTAATTATTTATTTAATTATGTATTTAATTATTTATTTAATTATGTATTTATTTATGTATTTATTTCTTTATTTATGTATTTATTTCTTTATTTTTATTAATGGTATATCCTGATCAGGGTTGCGTGGGTCTGGCTGCATCTATTCTGGATGCGAGGTAGGAATACCCTGAACAGGGTGCCAATCAATCGTAGGGCTTCACCCATCAAGGCCATAAATAACCATCCATAATTGTCATATTCTAAAAGGATGATGCACCCAACAGTACAAAAATGAGATATCTCGAATCTCGAATCGAATCTCAGTTGTCTGCCGTCTAAGGCTGAGCGGCCAAATGAACAACGACTAATTGATTGATGGCGCCTGCACAGAGATTCGTAAAGAGTGCTCTCAGGGTGTGTCTCTCCGTACACAATGCTGAGAAGCACTGCACTCGTCAAAGTGTAGGTGATAAGATGCATACGGCTGCTGCCCACGTGTCTGAGGGGGCGTGGGTTAGCTTCGTTCTGCTCAATCAGAGCGGGGATCGGCATTGGTGGAGAGAAAGCGTGACGAAATTAGACGCACTAAATATACAGTGTATCACAAAAGTGAGTACACCCCTCACATTTCTGCAAATATTTTATTATATCTTTTCATGGGACAACACTATAGACATGAAACTTGGATATAAGTTAGAGTAGTCAGTGTACAACTTGTATAGCAGTGTAGATTTACTGTCTTCTGAAAATAACTCAACACACAGCCATTAATGTCTAAATAGCTGGCAACATAAGTGAGTACACCCCACAGTGAACATGTCCAAATTGTGCCCAAAGTGTCAATATTTTGTGTGACCACCATTATTATCCAGCACTGCCTTAACCCTCCTGGGCATGGAATTCACTAGAGCTGCACAGGTTGCTACTGGAATCCTCTTCCACTCCTGGTGGATGTTAGACACCTTGAACTCCTCCACCTTCCACTTGAGGATGCGCCACAGGTGCTCAATTGGGTTTAGTCCATCACCTTTACCTTCAGCTTCCTCAGCAAGGCAGTTGTCATCTTGGAGGTTGTGTTTGGGGTCGTTATCCTGTTGGAAAACTGTCATGAGGCCCAGTTTTCGAAGGGAGGGGATCATGCTCTGTTTCAGAATGTCACAGTACATGTTGGAATTCATGTTTCCCTCAATGAACCGCAGCTCCCCAGTGCCAGCAACACTCATGCAGCCCAAGACCATGATGCTACCACCACCATGCTTGACTGTAGGCAAGATACAGTTGTCTTGGTACTTCTCACCAGGGCGCCGCCACACATGCTGGACACCATCTGAGCCAAACAAGTTTATCTTGGTCTCGTCAGACCACAGGGCATTCCAGTAATCCATGTTCTTGGACTGCTTGTCTTCAGCAAACTGTTTGCGGGCTTTCTTGTGCGTCAGCTTCCTTCTGGGATGACGACCATGCAGACCGAGTTGATGCAGTGTGCGGCGTATGGTCTGAGCACTGACAGGATGACCTCCCACGTCTTCAACCTCTGCAGCAAAGCTGGCAGCACTCATGTGTCTATTTTTTAAAGCCAACCTCTGGATATGACGCTGAACACGTGGACTCAACTTCTTTGGTCGACCCTGGCGAAGCCTGTTCCGAGTGGAACCTGTCCTGGAAAACCGCTGTATGACCTTGGCCACCATGCTGTAGCTCAGTTTCAGGGTGTTAGCAATCTTCTTATAGCCCAGGCCATCTTTGTGGAGAGCAACAATTCTATTTCTCACATCCTCAGAGAGTTCTTTGCCATGAGGTGCCATGTTGAATATCCAGTGGCCAGTATGAGAGAATTGTACCCAAAACACCAAATTTAACAGCCCTGCTCCCCATTTACACCTGGGACCTTGACACATGACACCAGGGAGGGACAACGACACATTTGGGCACAATTTGGACATGTTCACTGTGGGGTGTACTCACTTATGTTGCCAGCTATTTAGACATTAATGGCTGTGTGTTGAGTTATTTTCAGAAGACAGTAAATCTACACTGCTATACAAGCTGTACACTGACTACTCTAAGTTATATCCAAGTTTCATGTCTATAGTGTTGTCCCATGAAAAGATATAATGAAATATTTGCAGAAATGTGAGGGGTGTACTCACTTTTGTGATACACTGTATACACATATATATAATATAATATAAATATGTATAAATAAGTATAAATAAACATAAATTAGTGGCCAAATCATGTTCTACCACAGCAAAGCAGAGCCTCCAATACCCAGTAGTAATACCAGGCAGTACCCAGAACTAATGAGTTTGGTGAAAAATGCACCAATGAGCAAACGTCAATAAAATAAATGAGTGTTTAATTCTAACCTCTCTCTGCTGTCCTGAAAATACCTCTGTGTGTACAGAACTGCGTCTGAAGTGAATATCCGCCGCTCGCCAAGCTGTTAAACCTGAAAAAAACACCCTGCAGAAAAAAGCACCCAGCAGAAATGGCTTTTTTACAGCTCTGCTCATTACACAGAGGCTGGATGAGCATACAGCTGAAGGTCTTCTTCCATTTTAACACTAAATTTTCACATTTTCCTCTCTGGTCATCACTTCTGGTTAGTCTGCGTTCAGCCCGGTAACACGACTCGTCCTCCTGATGTGTTTTCCATCCTTTCAGCATCTGTTAGCCCGGCTTTATTGCCTCATGAACATCATAATCATCACCATCACCATTACGGTCATCAAACAGACAGGAATGAGGTTAAGAACACAACAACAACAACAATGCCAGCCAGTGTTCCTGAGGAGTGGAACAGAATCACGCTTCACCTCCCGGCAAAAATACCCAAGTCTCATAATTCAGGGTGAAAAAAAACACGTATGTTATGTTTAACACAACGCACAGGGTCAACTCGTGTTTTTTCATCTATTATTCCAGTATTCACTGCTTGGGTTATTTGGGTTTGCCATCAATAACTAACTGGCTGTACTGTGAAAAAATACACCCAAAACTACACACAGGTGGATAGTAGCCTATTCCCACACAGGCATAATGTGAGTAGTAATTGTATGTATTTATTTGTTTTTATTTCTTTATTTCATTGGATCTGGTAAGTCTAGGCATACGTTAGTGATATTTTTTATAAATTAATAAATGTCTCTCAGTGTATAGCTTTCTTGTGTTCTCCCTCCCTCGACTGTTCCTGTATTTAGGTGTCGCTACGGTAGATCTGGTTTACCAGACAGTTTTGAAGCCGGATGCACTTCCTGACGAATTTCTATTACGTTACTATTCAGGCTTGAGACCAGCAATGAGAGTGCACTTCTTACCTTCCTTGTTGTATCTTCCTTCCTTCCTTTTCTGTCCTTATTTCCTTTCCTTCCTTCCTTCCTTCCTAGTTTTTCCTTCCTTCCTTCCTTCCTTCCTTGTTGTATCTTCCTTATTTCCGTCCTTCCTTCCTTCCTTCCTTCCTAGTTGTATCTTCCTTCCTTCCTTCTTAGTTGTATCTTCCTTCCTTCCTTGTTGTATCTTCCTTCCTTCCTTCCCTCCTTCCTTCCTTCCTTCCTTCCTTCTTGTATCTTCCTTCCTTCATAGTTTTTCCTTCCTTCCTTCCTTCCTTCTTGTACCTTCCTTCCTTCCTAGTTTTTCCTTCCTTCCTTCCATCCTTCCTTCCTTCTTAGTTGTATCTTCCTTCCTTCCTTCCTTGTTGTATCTTCCTTCCTTCCTTCCTTCCTTCCTTCCTTCCTTCATTCCCTCCCTCCCTAGTTTTTCCTTCCTTCCTTGTTGTATCTTCCTTCCTTCCTTCTTAGTTGTATCTTCCTTCCTTCCTTCCCTCCTTCCTTCCTAGTTTTTCCTTCCTTCCTTCCTTCCTTCCTTCCTTGTTGTATCTTCCTTCTTTCCTCACTTGTTGTACCTTCCTTCCTTCCTTCCTTCCTTACTTCCTTACTTACTTACTTACTTACTTACTTACTTACTTACTTACGACTGTTCCTGTATTTAGGTGTTGCTACGTTAGATCTGGTTTACCAGACTTTTTGAAGCTGGATGCCCTTTTTGGTGCTAGATGTGATGGGGATCTGGCATTGTTGCACCAAAAATGTCCAGAACTCACTATTGACTTTATCACAGACTAGACTGAATAATGAAGAACTCCAACCGCTTGTTTGTTAGTGGCTTCCCCCATTTGACAAACATCAAAGGAAGTCTGTACCTGCCAGTAATATTCCTCAATATTTCCCAAAATAGCAAGCACTCCATGTGCTGTCAAAATATCAACTGTGGCAAGTAATGCTGGGGTCACTAGGATTCCTGCTTTATTGAATAAGACAATGTGGTTGTTTTTGAAAGCCCAGCAAAAAACTGGACATTTATTTGAAGAGTTTTCTGATACAACATACAGTAAAAATGCATTTAACAGAAAACAAGTGGAGAATGCAGCCACCATAACTAACCCCGCTGTTTTATATACCACGCTAAAGCATGAGACAGAATTACAGCTCACCTGCCAGTAAATAAAAATCTGATTAGTTTTTTCGCTGTAGGTCAAAAATCTGTTCCGACAGCCGAGGGCTCATTATGGGGGCCGGGAGAACAGCCAGTGCTCTGTTTAACTCAGCAGAAAATTCACAAACAGGGTCGATTCATCTTCATTTCCATCTAAAGTACGCAGCAGCAGAGCTCTAAATCTGAGGCCAGACTTTTCAGATCTGATAACTACACTGGAAATACGCAGCAGCTCCCCACAGTCATCAGAGAATACTGACATAACCTGATATTTACAGTGAGGAGTCATCGAAAGGTCAGATCGACTCTATTTTAATTTTTTTACTGTTGAAAAAGACACACTGGTGAAGGTCCAGCAAACGAGACTTTGATTTGAAGAATTTTCTGATATTTAAGGGGTACAGCGGTACCTTGTAACTCGACATCTCCTAAACTCGAAATCATTGAAACTCGACGCCCTTCGTCGAGAAATCTGTACCTTTAAACTCGACATGTGTGCGACTGTCGCTTTGTTCGAACGTCATCAAAGTGTGAATATGAGACGAATCTGCATTTGTGTGGAATAACCATCAGATCCGGTCTGAAAGCTCCACATGTATCTGTGTTTATCTGGATTTTACAGCTCGAGGTTCTAAGAAATTGTGAGAATCAGCTTTTCCCAAAGTTAAAATGAAGCTTAACGTGGTTTAATGTAGTAAAAGAAGGAGACAGGAGCACTAAACCTCTCTTCATTATTACTGCTCATGAGTTCTCTTCACTAATGAAATTCCTCACTCGCTGTTTTAGTACAATAGATCACGTTAAGTTTCGTGCACTGTCACACTCCATAGGAAATAACAGCACAGCAGCACAAAAGCGATTTTGCTGCTTCTCATGTGAATGCGCCGGTACTGAACGGAATACGGTATTCCAAGGTCAAGCATCTCCACCATTAAGAAGCATAAGGAAACAATAAAGAAGTAGAAGTAAAGTGCAGCTTTTATTGTATGTAACTGCTTTTTATATTATATTTGTGTTATTTTCAGAGTATAAGTGTCAAAAACAACCCCGTTATTTTACATATGCCTAAAATAAACGCAGTTCTACAGGACCATGGATGCATTAACAGGTTTCCCAAACATCCTTATTGGAAAAAACACCTTAAAACTCAATGTCTTTAAAACTCGATGCCACTCCCAGAACCAACTGATGTAGAGTTCAAGGTACCGCTGTGTATTGAAAGCAGCAGGTTCAAATTGTCATCGTCCTGTCAAACTGTGTACACCAGGTAATCAGGTCTTATAAGAATGACTATGAAGAGTTTAACTTCCACATAACAAGGACACGTTTGTTTAAATGATGTTATTAAGGTTTCAATTAGATTTACGGCATTTAGCAGATGTTTGTATGCAAAGCGACTTACAGTACTGTGTACAGTATATTGTCTAAGCGATTGAGGGTTAAGGGCCCAACAGTGGCAACCTGGCAGTGATTGGGCTCGAACCAGCAACCTTTACTCTAATAAAGACTACAACTGCCTCTAATGGGAAATTTTTTGACATTTTCAGCATTTAGCAGACGTTTGTATGCAAAGCAACTTACAGTACTGTGACAGTACACTGTCTAAGCAATTGAGGATTAAGGGCCGTGCTCAAGGGCCCAACAGTGGCAACCTGGCAGCGGTGGAACCTGAACCAGCGACCTTTCGATTACTAGTCCAGTACCTCACCTGCTAGGCTACAACTGCCCTCGTAGACATTTGCATCCAAAGTGATCTACAAACTACCACTTGGCAGTGGTGGGGCTTGAACCAAGTACCTTTTGATCACTAATCCAGCACCTTAACCACTAAGCTACTGGTAGTGTTGCCAACTCATTTCGGTTTGCTAAAGTTCTATAGCACTGTGCCCTGGCTCTAAAATATAGTAACATTTTGAAATGTGCCACACAATCAATTAACTTGAGCAGAATGAAAATGAGCTGGCATGGCACCATGGTACAGGGTACTGCAGCCAAGTAGGGTAGAAAATTATGAAAAACTATATGAAGGGTGACCCAAAACTTTTGTACATAGAGTGTAGCATCATTTCTGAGAATAACAGGTTTAAGCTGAGATGTTTAGATTCCTTCTGATGTACACCGACCAGACATAACATTATGACCACTGACAGGTGAAGTGAATAACACTGGAGTAACTTACAGGAGTTAAAGGATCTGCTGCTGACATGTTGGTGCTAGATACCACGGCACACCTTCAGGGAGACCTCTAGTGGAGTCCATGCCTCGACGGGTCAGCAAAAGTAGGTGGTCATAATGTTATGACTGATCGGTGTGTATATATACATATGTATACTTTACATGAACTCCACCTCTATGTTCACACATCTTTAATAACAGGACTGACTCGTTTACATCCGCACTGCAATTTAAGTTCAAATTCCAGTTTAAGAGGCTTTATTGGCATTTCAGCTACATACGAGTACGAGGGATCTTCAAAAAGTTTCCTCACTTTTATATTGTGGTTATAAGCGGTGAGGGTGTAGTAGTAGGAGGAGTAATCAGTCGTGTCTGAGAGACGCTTATAGTCCGGATTTAGCTCCATCTGATTTCCATCTTTTTGGACGCTCAATGAAGCTTTAAGGGGAAGAAGATTTTCATGTGATGATGATGTGAAAGCAGCACTGCATTAGCGGCTACGAGCTCAACCAATAACATTTGTGTTGACAGCATTAAGAAGTTGGTACGACGCTGGAAAAATGCATCGGAAGGTGATGATGTAGAAAAGTGATGTTATTTGTTTTTGTAATGCTTAATAAATAGAGTGCAAAAACTTTCTGAAGAATGCTGGTATATTATACAGTAAACATAACCCTTTAATGGTCTGCTTAACTATTTGGTTGATCTTACTTTGATTCTAAATACTTGGGTAAAAATAAGCTGTATTTAAATTAGCTTGTTTGGGTGGTATCTACTCCTCGGTTGACACGTGTTAAACTCAAAAATATTGATAGATGGTTTTAAGAAAAAAGCCTTTCTAACCTATATGTCAAGTTGAAGCTAGCAGCTGAAAATCATCCATTTGAAGAACCCTCGTACAAGTACATATTGAAATAAAGCAACGTTCCTCCAGGACCAGGGTGCAACACCCAACACAAGTGTAAACAACACAATACACACAATGTAGATAAAAAAACAGCATCATAAATACAAGGGACTATTTTCTAACCTAAAATTGAAGAAAACGAAGCCAAAAAACAAGTGTGAGACAAATACGTAGAATACACCTTCACTGCCTCTTAACTTCACCCTCATCTTTACTGCCGACAAATGCAAACAGACTACTACTGTAAAAGAAATAAATAAAATATAACAAATAAATAAATAATTAGGGTTGTCACGCGATAAAATTTTTTAATGACAAGTCTGTTTACATTATCTGGCAAAAGTGAAGATATTTTCCTGTTTGTAACCCTGCCACTGAAAACAGGCGCTCAGGGTACTAATATGAACCATTTCTAGACACGTATAACGTCATGTCGACCCACATCGTTAACTATGTTAAAGTGTCTACAGTCCATTGCAATCCATTTAGCACCAGTGTTTGTAATGTTTCCACGACGTGTACAGTTCATGGACTTTCCATCCAAATTCCTCCTAAATAAAATTAGACTGAGTCTGAGCTTATTTAGCCTGTAACGCGTATCCGTGCGCTCAGATGCCTGACGAGACAAATGCGTGCTTTGACCAAAGATACTGAAGCATCAAAAGACTTCGATCAAATAACTGTAATTGTGTCTAGCGATGATTTCTCATGGTTTTTGAAAACAAAAATTATTATTAAAAACGCTACATTTTACAATATGTAGCAGCAGCAGCTCGAGTAATTTGTACCTCACGACCACAAACTAGAGAAAGACCGGTGTTACTGCTATACAGTATAAACACAATGTTGCTATGCTAAGGCGGCGCAAATTACCACATTGATGTATGTTTAAAGTGGCACAAACAGCCCAATAAAAATCGTTTGATTAAAATTTTAACGTTAATCGCGTTAATCAACGCAATTACAAACATCCCTAATAAATAATACATTTTAAAAAGGTAACATTGCAGAACATTAAGAGCTTTCTCCCAAAAGCATCCAACAGTAATTAAAACAGAACCCATGACCATCAGAAGTAGCTCAAAATTAACCACAGCAGACTAGTGAATCAGAGCCAGCAGATCGAGAGCAGAACCTGATCTTACCTCGGTCGCTGTAATCATCCACCAGAATAATCTCAGCAATCAGGTGATCTGGAGTTCGGTTGACGATGCTGTGGATGGTACGGAGGAGAGAACTCCATCCTTCATTATGGAATGGGATGATGATGCTGGTGTTGGGGAGCTTCTCCAGGTACACTTTCTGTTTACAGCTACACAGGAAGAGAGAAAAACACGATCAGTCTATTAAGTGTGTTATCAACGTTTTATATTCGTTTAAAAAACAGGATCTGAATCAAAAAGCTTTTCATGTAATAAACAAATCTATTATAGGTAGTATAAATAAACAGACAAACAGACAGACAAATGGATAGATTCACAGACAGACAGATAAATACACAGACAGAAAGACAGACAGATAGATAGACAGACAGACAGACATATAGATAGACAAACAGATAGACAGACGGATAGCTAGCTAGCTAGATAGATAGATAGATAGATAGATAGATAGATAGATAGATAGATAGATAGATAGATAGATAGATAAATATACAGACAGACAAAGACAGACAGACAGAAAGATAGATAGACCTACAGACAGGCAGATAGACAGACAGACAGGTAGGCAGACAGGCAGGCAGACAGACAGACAGACAGAGACAGACAGACAGATGGATAGAGACAGACAGACAGACAGACAGACAGATAGATAGATAGACAGATAAATATACAGACAGACAAAGACAGACAGACAGAAAGATAGATAGACCTACAGACAGGCAGATAGACAGACAGACAGGTAGGCAGACAGGCAGACAGACAGACAGACAGATAGATAGACAGACACAGACAGACAGACAGACAGACAGATACATAGATAGATTGATAGACAGACAGACAGACAGACATGTAAAGAAGGTATAATAATATATTACAGTATAACAGTTCTTGTTGGTTCTTCAGCTGAAATAAACCATGTAAATATTCTACACAATTTTAACACAATTCCAGTTGGCAGATAAAATGGTGCACTGATGTTCACACGAGTCTTTAATTCACGACAACAAAGGACCCACGACCCACAGTCTAAAACTCACCCACCGAACAATTCAACTCAAAACTCTCTGCATGCTATTAAAATATTTTAATAAGCGAGTATAACCGCGGTGGCGACAGATCCAGGCCGTCGTCTGGAAGAGAAATGATGATAGAAAACATAAAAGAAGTGAAAATAATGAGCAGATATTTACTGAGTTCATTACATCAATCCAAAAAGCAATATCTCACAACCGCAACACAACGTGTCAATTAGACGGGCATTCTGGGAGCTAAACTAAAGTACACTGATATTTAATGTACCACAGAGTCAAATCCAACACTAGTACTCATTTAACATCAGCACAGTGGCTTCTCAGAGCCTCAAAGTGAACCATTCAAATGTGTTTAAGTGTAAATAAGTACAGTTTATCACCACAGGGTCGTGAGGGTCTCATGACGGGGTGCTAGGTGTAACCCTACACCTGCCATGTTAAAAGAGTAAACCCCGTCTAATCAGGGCAGAACAATATCAATTACATTCAGCAGACGCTTTTATCCAAAGTGACTTACAGTACTGTGACACTATACAGTCTACGCAATTGAGGGTTAAGGGCCTTGCTCAAGGGCCCAACAGTGGCAACCTGGCAGTGGTGAGGCTTGAACCGGCAACCTTCTGATTACTGGACCAGTACCTTAACCACAAGGCTATAGGTGCCCTGTAAGTCACAATAAGTCACAAAAACAAAAGAACAGAACAAATAAACAAAGTAATCAAAGTAATAAAATTCAGGAAATAAACAAAACAAAATCAAGCCAAAGCTGCAGCCCAAAGAAGAAAGTCTGGGACCTCATCACTGGAGCAAAACCACCGCACTTCACATGAAATACAGAGTCAGACGTTTGTGGCAACGTGTCAGCTACTGGGCGGCACGGTGGCTAAGTAGGTAGCACTGTCGCCTCACAGCAAGAAGGTCCTGGGTTCGATTCCCAGGTGGGGCGGTCCGGGTCCTTTCTGTGCAGAGTTTGCATGTTCTCCCCATGTCCGCATGGGTTTCCTCCAGATGCTCCAATTTCCTCCCACAGTCCAAAGACCTGCAAGTGAGGAGAATTGGAGACACTAAATTGTCCATGAGTGTGTCTGATATAACCTTGTGAACCTTGTGTCTCCAATTAGCCTGGCTGTATGTTTTTGTACTGTGGGAGGAAACCGGAGCACCCGGAGGAAATCCACGCGGACACGGGGAGAACAAGCAAACTCAGCACAGAAAGGACCCGGACCGCCCCACCTGGGGATCGAACCCAGGACCTTTTTGCTGTGAGGCGACAGTGCTACCCAATAATGCTATGAACTGTAGATGGTGAAAGCTCTAAATTTGTCTAAACCAGGGGTGCCCATACTTTCATAGCTTGAGATCCACTATTTCAGTCGACAGGTCATCACGATCTACTCTTAAAGGTTGGCTGAAACGTTTTTCAGAAAAAGCTTTGTAGCTTTTGTAAATGTGCTTCAGTTCCTGTATTGATATTCAGCATTACAGGGCAAGCGAGTGAAAAATCACACTGACCTTATTCTGATGATTTGTACTGAATGGTGTCGGTCAGGTTTGTGTAGTCTGTGTAATTCTCAAGCAGCTTCCAAGTGTTCATCAGTAAGGGAGGAGCGATATTTAGACTTATGATTTTCATGTAGAAAAAAGGCTGGTTCACACAAGTAGGTTGATCCAAAAATGCTGTCAAATATGTGGCACGTTTTTATACGTTTAGATATTTTTCCTCAGCCGGCATGTTCCAAAATTGTCCAGCAGAGGCGCTTGACTTCATATGAATGTCAGATTGAGGGTTAAAATTTCTCCGTCAGCTTCTTCCACGTATGAACGAAACAGCCGTCTCTGCAGCGTTCCTGCCCGAATCGAAGCGTTTTGGTTTCTTTGCGTTTGGTTGTGCACTCATCTTCACAAACAGTGCAGGTTACAAAAGGAGAAATGTAAAAATGGCGCAAACTGGCTACTTATGAAGGAAAACTTTCAAGATTGGCAGTGCTTTAGGCTTTCTTGAGGCGTAGTCGTGGTAACAAACCACATATTAATGAAACAGTGGTCACATTTCACGTCATTTACGTTGACCTGTTTGAATGAGGAGCGATCTACCAGCATGCACTGTGCAATCGACATATTGGGCACCACTTGTCTAAACTATCCACATGCAGCAAACTCAACCATTCTTGCTCATAAACAAATAAACCATTACTGATTCTTCCTTTAAACCCAGTCATAACAACATCACTTTTGAAAGTTCCAAAAAAAGGGGGTTTGATTGTTTATTTGAATAGAAAGTAAAGAGTTGAAGCTTCATCGACTACTTTCTTAACTGTCCTTCCTGAAGATAAAACAGGACGTGGTTCTCTATCCGTCCTCGGCTTCCCACAGGGCTCATTAGGCGTCAGAGCCAATCTTTCATTATCGACGGAACTGTATCTCTTTGACCTTTAGCTTCGTGAGTTATTAGTGGATTTATTCTTGCCAGGTGAAAATCCATGCCTGGAAAAAGCACCTCCAGCGGCGGCGGACGGCGAGGGCCGATGATTTATCAGCGCTGAACAATTAACCATCAATCCATCAAACCTGGTTAATTAGTTAGGCAGCGAAACAAAGTGTATTTAAAGGCAGGGCGGCGAATACGGTCGCATTTATTTCATGCACGTCTGTGACGAACGTAAATCAAAGAGTCTCAACAACTGTACTGAGCTGACAGTTTTCAGATTCGACTCAGACTCGTTTCAAATGACTCGGATTCGACTCATGATTCGCAAAAAATGACTCATATACAACAAGAGTCCCTAGCGTCAGCATGTGTTAACATTAGTTACATGTGACAATTTATTATTATAAATATTCTGCTCTCTAATAACGCTCCGGCTGCTCTAATAACGAGTTCGTGTTTTACTTCACAACCGGGAAAAGTTTGGAGGTTTTTAATTCTAAGCACATTTACAAAATAACGGATTCTATTCCTAATGGGACACATGCTTATAAATGTAATAGCATCTGGAAGAACAGAAGCTAAGGTAAGCAGTGGTTATGATGTTTTTTGCTGTGTTTTGGATTTTGGCCGCTGTGCCGTGATTTATCGAGCGCTTTTGTTTTGCAATGAAAACAAAACGTATCAGTTGAAGCTTTTAACTGGAACCTTCTTGTTACAGAAATTACATTCATTTGCACAATTACTGAGAAAGTAAAGGCACGAAGTAAAACGGCTAAATACACTCGCTAATCTGTTGTTGTATTTTATCTGAACTTACAGATTATTTGTTTATTTCTTCGCTACATTTCCAATATATGTTTTGTGTAGATTATATCGACTTGTGACTTGACTCGGACTCTAGTCTAAAGACTTGTGACTTGACTCGGACTCTAGCCTAAAAACTCATGCCTTGACTTTAGCCTAAAGACTTGTGACTTGACTCAGACACTAGCCTAATGACTCGTGACTTGACTTGGACTCTAGCCTAATGACTCGTGACTTGACTCGGACTCTAGTCTAAAGACTCGTGACTTGACTCTGACTCTAGCCTAATGACTCGTGACTCGACTCGGACTCTAGCCTAAAGACCTGTTACTTGACTCTGACTCTAGCCTAAAGACTTGTGACTTGACTCGGACTCTAGCCTAAAGACTTGTGACCTGACTCAGACACTAGCCTAATGACTCGTGACTTGACTCGGACTCTAGCCTAATGACTCGTGACTCGACTCGGACTCTAGCCTAATGACTCGTGACTCGACTCGGACTCTAGCCTAAAGACCTGTTACTTGACTCTGACTCTAGCCTAAAGACTTGTGACTTGACTCGGACTCTAGCCTAAAGACTCGTGACTTGACTCGGACTCTAGCCTAAAGACTCGTGACTTGACTCGGACTCATATTTTGTGAATTGTGAACATCTCTGGCCTCAGGCCATATAAACCAACGGGTTGAGGCAACACAACCAACTGACACGCCAGCTAACGTCTCCCTCCGTGTATCGCAAACGGTTAAACTGTCCCTGACGAGCTTGAATTTACAAATAAATGACACTTGTATAATTACGTCGAGTCTTTTAGTGCATTTAAATTCTGCTCCTTTTTTTTACTCACTTTGGGTGTCTGATGTCGGGAAGTGAACGATCCAGAGCGATGTTGTTGCTCACGTAAATGTTAAATCCGTTCTCTTTGTACACCGAGTCATCACACTCGTCCTCGGCCAGCGGGTACGGCTTCCCCTGCTCGCCTTTTCCTAAAACACACAGTCACATCAGCACAATCAGGACATCAGCTCTTTGTTTTGTGCACAGTACAGGTCAAAAAGTTTACATATGCTTGTGAAGAGCCTATATGGGAACCTTAATGATCTCTGCAACTCTTCTATTTCTTTAAGTAAAAGTATATTTGATATGACCAAACTGGCTTGGTCCAAGATCTTTTGAGTGATTTGGATTATTCATTTAGTCACGTCAGTTTGTAGCGTCGATTCCTAACCTCTGTTAAATGCTGTAAAGATAAATGCACTGGACTGAACCACAAGAAGCACCATACAGAAGTTCAGGAGACTCTGTACAGATCAGAATGTGGATTTTGGATTTTCATGTTTCACGTTAGAGATGTGGTGTCACGGTCACCCAAGGTCCTGGGTTCGATTCCCAGATGGAATGATGTGAATCCTTTCTGTGTGGAGTTTGCATGTTCTCCCTGTGTCTGTGTGGGTTTCCTTCAGGTTCTCCGGTTTCCTGCCACAGTCCAAAGATGTGCAGTCAGGTTAATTAGAGATACTAAATTGCCCAAGGTGTGACACTGTGTGTGTGTGTGTGTGTGTGTGTGTGTGTGTGTGTGTGTGTGTGTGTGTGTGTGTGTGTGTTTGCCCTGTGATGGACTGGTAACCCGTCCAGGGTGTTTCCTACATCTCGCCCAGTGAATTGCACCCGCCGTGACCCTGACCAGGATAAAGTGATGGTAAAACAGACAATGAATGTCTCACTTTCTAAGCAATTTTACACTGTGTGTAAACAGTGTAAAATAAGTAAAATAAAAAAATAAAATAAATTAATGAATTAAAAGATTAATAATAAATAAATAATAATAATAATAATCTGAAAATATGTAATTAACTAATTATATAGAAAAAATATTTAAATAAAAAAATAATAATAATAATCAACAAAAATTATTAAATAAAAAATAATATATTAAACTGTAGAGAAAAAAATGTAATTAATTAAAAAAATTAAAAAAAAAAATTAACTGTGAAAAAAATAAAGAAAATAAAATTTATAATAATATTAATAATCTGAAAATTAATTATTAATAATTATATAGAAATAATATTTAGATAAACTGTGAAAAAATAATAACAATAATATTAATAATAAAATAATAATAATAATAATAATAATAAATTAATAATAATTATTAATCAACAAACAGTAATCAATTAATGAAATAAAAAATCATTTAATAAACCGTAAGGAAAAAAAAAATAATAATAAAATAAATTAATGAAATAATAAATAATTAAATAAATTGTGAGAAAAAAGTCGAGAATAATAATAATAAGAAAATATGTCATTAATTAATAATATAAAAAAATATTTAAATAAGCTGTGAAATGAATACACACACACACACACACACACAAAACTGTGACCAAATGTGTACGGACAGTCAGATGTAATCTGGTTTGCTATGAATTACATGATACTAAAACAAAGGTGTCACACTCATACAAGAAAAAAAGCTCCAGCTCCAAACGATTTAAACCCTCAATTGTCGTCAAAAAACATAATTGTGGGTTTGAAAGGCAAACAGGCACAAAGACGCCAAAGCATGAAAAACATTCAGTATAACAAATAAATAAAAGAGCTGCTTACTGTCGTGTAGTTAAAATGATTCAGACTAAATGAATTACCAAACAGACCTTGGTTAGATAATCCAGCGCTGGTGTGGAATTTTATTAAGATGAAATAATTTAGTCACGGAAAAGCTGTTTTATGAGCATTTCTCAGAACCGCGGGGTAAAATTAATTACATTTAACAAAAGCTCTCTGAACGGGGTTTAGTAAATGAGAGGGAGTTGGGTTGGTGGAGGTGGATGAGTTCCACCTACATGTGAAGTGAAGCATTTTTGTTTTGAACATACATGTTAGTTTAGGATTATAAACTGTTCAGACAAATGTAGGATATATGTCACATTAAAAAGCTAAAAGGGAAAAAAAAAATTAGTCAAAAAAATCTTGTTTTTTTTTTTACTGAGAATAGCCACCGGATAAAAGTGTCAGTATAAGAGTTGTAGTATGTAATGTGGGTTACATTTTAAAAGCTATTAAAGCTATTAAAGTTATTAACATGCAGAATACTTTAAATGCTATTGAAGTTATAAATACAAATCTGTTTTTTATTATGAAAAAAGGGTAAAAGTGTCAGTATAAGAGTTGTAGTATGTAATGTGGGTTACACTCGATAAAATACAACTTGTTTTAGAGCAATTTGTTGAATATTTGACTGCGAGACAGGAGACGAAGCTGGAGGTGGCAGAGACGGAGACCCCCAGGTTCTCCTTGGGAGTGACAAGGATGGACGAGATAAGGAAAGAGTTCGTTAGAGGGACGGAGCAGGTAGGATGTTTTAGAGACAGAGTCAGGGAGGCCAGATTGAGACGGTTGAGACTAAGCATGTGCAAAGGAGGAATGAGGAGTGATATAAGGGGAAGGGTCCTAAGGATGAAGCCAAAAGGCAGGAGGAGGAGGGGAAGGTGAAAGAAGAGGACTATTTATTTATTAATTATTTATTATTTATTAAAAAAAACATTTATTTATTATTTATTAAATAACAATATTTATTTTGTTTATTTATTTATTTATTAATTTTTTTCAAGAACAATTTTTATATTTATTATTTATTAAATAACCATATTTATTATTTATTAAAAAAACATTTATTTTATTTATTTTTATTTATTTTCAAGAACAATTTTTATTCATTTATTTATTATTATTTTCTAAATAGCAATATGTATTATTATTTATTAAATAACAATATTGTATTTATTTATTTATTTAAAAAAACAATTTTACTTATTTATTATTATTAAAAACAATATTTATTATTTATTAAAAACAATATTTATTTATTATTTATTAAACAACAATATAGAATTTGTTTATTTATTTTGTTTATTTATTTTTAAGAACAATTTTTTTTTTTTTTTTTTTTTACTTTGTTAAGTATTATTATTATTATTATTATTATTATTATTATTACTATTATTATTATTATTATTATTATTACTTAATAGCACAGGTAATGTTTAATGCTTACAAAAACAAGCCACCTATAATTTATTAGCCTTAGCTCTGACACTCATAGGTGGATCTTACAGACATACATGTGAAAGACATTAATGCTTTTTAAATTAATGTTTTCATTTTATTAAATTTAACAGAACAATAAAAGCAGCTGCATTATGATCCTGTCTCATGTAGTGAACGAGCGTTTGTCATCTACAGTCACACAGAAGCTGTGTGACTGTATTTCATGTCCATATTTCATGTCCTAATATCTAAAATTAGTCAGAACTCATGAAAAATAAATGCGAGGCTTATCTCAGTGTCTGCTATCGGAGGATTTGTTACTAACAGATGGTGAGGATGGTCAGAGCTCTGATGGAACAAACTCTGCTGTATTACTGGATGGTTGAGCTGAAGTGGACATAAAAAAAATACAAAAAAATACTAAATACATTTACTAAAATAATAAATACCTACATAAAAAGACAAAATATACCAATAAAGATGCATTATTCATAATTGTGTTGTGCTGGTATGAATGGATCAGACACAGCAGCGCTGCTGGAGTTTTTAAACACCTCACTGTCACTGCTGGACTGAGAATAGTCCACCAACCAAAAATATCCAGCCAACAGTGCCCCGTGGGCAGCGTCCTGTGACCACGGATGAAGGTCTAGAAGATGACCGACTCAAACAGCAGCAATAGATGAGCGATCGTCTCTGACTTTACATCTACAAGGTGGACCAACTAGGTAGGAGTGTCTAATAGAGTGGACAGTGAGTGGACACGGTATTTAAAAACTCCAGCAGCACTGCTGTGTCTGATCCACTCGTACCAGCACAACACACACTAACACACCACCACCATGTCAGTGTCACTGCAGTGCTGAGAATGATCCACCACCTAAATAATACCTGCTCTGTGGTGGTCCTGTGGGGGTCCTGACCATTGAAGAACAGGGTGAAAGGGGGCTAACAAAGCATGCAGAGAAACAGATGGACTACAGTCAGTAATTGTAGAACTACAAAGTGCTCCTATATGGTAAGTGTAGCTGATAAAATAGACAGTGAGTGTAGAAACAAGGAGGTGGTTTTAATGTTATGGCTGATTGGTGTATATGCCAATAAAAGACAAAAGATCCTGGATTTACTCAGTAGAAGATAAAGAATTACATTAGGATCTCTACGTGTTACACTGATTTATGACTCTATTATACTGCAAATACTGTAAATCAATAAACAATTCTATACGTTCTCAGTGATTCATTGTGCTGGTTAATTCTATTTATTGGCTGTCAGGCCACTCTGACCTCAGGAAATAGTTCCTCCAGCTTCCAGATCTACATTCCAACAGCAACTAATAACGTCTGAGACTTTTATTTACCTAAAACACATCCCTCCAACAGAAGAATTTCTTCTAAACCAAGAACAAACATCAGTTTATTACCGAGGTGCTGATTTTGGAGCAGAGGTTTTATTTTTTGGGGTTTTATTCAGCCTCTCGGCCCATAGCAATAAAAATCCAGATTAATAAGAGCTCACGGTTCACACTGCAAAAGTCTCAAAGTTTATTTCAAAGTTTATTTCAGTCTGTTTACTCTGAGGATGTTTAGTTTACACTTCAAATAATAAAGATGCTTTTCATAACTAAACATTTGACCTTTTTTTACTGAAAAAAGAAAACAATCACTGACAGCCGGTCGTTCTACATCCTGTTCTATATACAGTGGAGATAACATAAATATATCTGACTTTTTATACAGTTTATTGTTTTATACATTTCAAGTTTATTCAATTAAATAGCCATTTTTAACCATCAATCTTCACTTCTATAAGTGTTTACAGTTCACAAATCTACAATTTCTTTTCTTTTATTATAATTTATTTAATATTTTACTTCATTATTTTGTGAGAAATAAGTAATTTTCATCAGGATAAATAAAGTATCTGTCTGTCTGTCTGTCTATATGTATGTCTGTCTTTCTGTCTGGCTGTCGGTCGATCGGTCGGTCTATTTATATATCCGTCCGTCTATCTATCTGTATGTCTATCTGTCCGTCCATCTATCTGTCTGTCTGTCTGTCTGTCTGTCTGTATGTCTGTCTGTCTGTCTGTCTATCTATCTATCTATCTATCTATCTATCTATCTATCTATCTGTCTGTCTATCTGTCTATCTGTCTATCTATCTATCTGTCTATCTGTCTATCTGTCTATCTATGTCTATCTGTCTATCTATCTAACTCTCCCTCTATATATACAGTGTATCACAAAAGTGAGTACACCCCTCACATTTCTGCAAATATTTCATTATATCTTTTCATGGGACAACACTATAGACATGAAACTTGGATATAACTTAGAGTAGTCAGTGTACAGCTTGTATAGCAGTGTAGACTTACTGTCTTCTGAAAATAACTCAACACACAGCCATTAATGTCTAAATAGCTGGCAACATAAGTGAGTACACCCCACAGTGAACATGTCCAAATTGTGCCCAAATGTGTCGTTGTCCCTCCCTGGTGTCATGTGTCAAGGTCCCAGGTGTAAATGGGGAGCAGGGCTGTTAAATTTGGTGTTTTGGGTACAATTCTCTCATACTGGCCACTGGATATTCAACATGGCACCTCATGGCAAAGAACTCTCTGAGGATGTGAGAAATAGAATTGTTGCTCTCCACAAAGATGGCCTGGGCTATAAGAAGATTGCTAACACCCTGAAACTGAGCTACAGCATGGTGGCCAAGGTCATACAGCGGTTTTCCAGGACAGGTTCCACTCGGAACAGGCTTCGCCAGGGTCGACCAAAGAAGTTGAGTCCACGTGTTCGGCGTCATATCCAGAGGTTGGCTTTAAAAAATAGACACATGAGTGCTGCCAGCACTGCTGCAGAGGTTGAAGACGTGGGAGGTCAGCCTGTCAGTGCTCAGACCATACGCCGCACACTGCATCAACTCGGTCTGCATGGTCGTCATCCCAGAAGGAAGCTGACGCACAAGAAAGCCCGCAAACAGTTTGCTGAAAACAAGCAGTCCAAGAACATGGATTACTGGAATGCCCTGTGGTCTGACGAGACCAAGATAAACTTGTTTGGCTCAGATGGTGTCCAGCATGTGTGGCGGCGCCCTGGTGAGAAGTACCAAGACAACTGTATCTTGCCTACAGTCAAGCATGGTGGTGGTAGCATCATGGTCTTGGGCTGCATGAGTGTTGCTGGCACTGGGGAGCTGCAGTTCATTGAGGGAAACATGAATTCCAACATGTACTGTGACATTCTGAAACAGAGCATGATCCCCTCCCTTCGAAAACTGGGCCTCATGGCAGTTTTCCAACAGGATAACGACCCCAAACACAACCTCCAAGATGACAACTGCCTTGCTGAGGAAGCTGAAGGTAAAGGTGATGGACTAAACCCAATTGAGCACCTGTGGCGCATCCTCAAGTGGAAGGTGGAGGAGTTCAAGGTGTCTAACATCCACCAGCTCCGTGATGTCATCATGGAGGAGTGGAAGAGGATTCCAGTAGCAACCTGTGCAGCTCTGGTGAACTCCATGCCCAGGAGGGTTAAGGCAGTGCTGGATAATAATGGTGGTCACACAAAATATTGACACTTTGGGCACAATTTGGACATGTTCACTGTGGGGTGTACTCACTTATGTTGCCAGCCATTTAGACATTAATGGCTGTGTGTTGAGTTATTTTCAGAAGACAGTAAATCTACACTGCTATACAAGTTGTACACTGACTACTCTAAGTTATATCCAAGTTTTATTTCTATAGTGTTGTCCCATGAAAAGATATAATAAAATATTTGCAGAAATGTGAGGGGTGTACTCACTTTTGTGATACACTATTTCTGCAAATATTTTATTATATCTTTTCATGGGACAACACTATAGAAATAAAACTTGGATATAACTTAGAGTAGTCAGTGTACAACTTGTATAGCAGTGTAGATTTACTGTCTTCTGAAAATAACTCAACACACAGCCATTAATGTCTAAATGGCTGGCAACATAAGTGAGTACACCCCACAGTGAACATGTCCAAATTGTGCCCAAAGTGTCAATATTTTGTGTGACCACCATTATTATCCAGCACTGCCTTAACCCTCCTGGGCATGGAATTCACCAGAGCTGCACAGGTTGCTACTGGAATCCTCTTCCACTCCTCCATGATGACATCACGGAGCTGGTGGATGTTAGACACCTTGAACTCCTCCACCTTCCACTTGAGGATGCGCCACAGGTGCTCAATTGGGTTTAGTCCATCACCTTTACCTTCAGCTTCCTCAGCAAGGCAGTTGTCATCTTGGAGGTTGTGTTTGGGGTCGTTATCCTGTTGGAAAACTGCCATGAGGCCAAGTTTTCGAAGGGAGGGGATCATGCTCTGTTTCAGAATGTCACAGTACATGTTGGAATTCATGTTTCCCTCAATGAACTGCAGCTCCCCAGTGCCAGCAACACTCATGCAGCCCAAGACCATGATGCTACCACCACCATGCTTGACTGTAGGCAAGATACAGTTGTCTTGGTACTTCTCACCAGGGCGCCGCCACACATGCTGGACACCATCTGAGCCAAACAAGTAATCTTGTAATAAATCTACACTGCTATACAAGCTGTACACTGACTACTCTAAGTTATATCCAAGTTTCATGTCTATAGTGTTGTCCCATGAAAAGATATAATAAAATATTTGCAGAAATGTGAGGGGTGTACTCACTTTTGTGATACACTGTATATGTTTATCTATCTCTCTGTCTGTCTATCTGTCTGTCTGTGTATTTATCCATTTATTTGTCTATCTATCTGTCCTTTTTTAACTCTATTTATTAAGAATTTTAAAAACAAACTCCATCACTTTTCTACATGATCACCTTCCGATGCATTTTTCCAGCATCGTACCAACATTTTAATGCCATCAGTAAATATGTTTTTGGTTGAGCGTGTAGCCACTGATGGACCGCTGCTTTCACATTTATGACTGCTTTCACATCATCATCACATGAAAATCTTCTTCCCCTTCAAGCTTCTTTGAGCGTCCAAAAAGGTGGAAATCAGAAGGAGCTAAATCCAGACTATAAGCGTCTCTCAGTCTCTCAGACACGACTGATTACTCCTCCTACTACACCCTCACCGCTTATAACCACAATATAAAAGTAAAGAAAAACTGTGTTTGAAGATCCCTCGTATTTGTACACCTGAACATGAGGTTGCTGGACATCTTGGGTTTTATTATGAAGTTTGGTAGCACGGTGGTTTGGTGGGTAACACTGTCACCTCACAGCAAGAAGGTCCTGGGTTTGATTCCTAGACGGAGCGGTCAGAATCCTTTCTGTGTGGAGTTTGCATGTTCTCCTTGTGTCTGTGTGGTTTCCTCCAGGAGAATAAAAGACGTGCAAAATTGTCCATGATTGTGTTTGATATTAAACTTGAACTGATTGAACCAGTGTGTAAAGTGTGTAAAACATGACGTTAAAATCTTAATAAATAAATAAATGATGGAGTACAAATCCAAGTCACAGAACATCAACTCCTCTAGAAAAGCTCTGGAAGTGTGTCAGTGTTTTAAGATTCTTAATCAACGAAGACCTGACCTGTCTGTATAAACACACGTAATAAAATTCATTTTGGCAAAGTCGTGATGTACTTGGCGTGGAATCAGGTGTTAATATAATGTGCGCCACTCAATCATGTTTAAAATGTAGATAAGAGGTGAGTGTTATTCCTACACACATTTATCTCCATAACTGTAAGCAGCATGTTCAATTTACGGCCGTATAAGAGACCCTTAACATTATTGATCCATAAGGCACCTTTAGCCTGAAGAGTTCTTTATTTACACCCTGAAGAAAAACCCGGAATAACGTCCTTCCCAAAAGACGCTACAACGTACCTCGAGGAGTCGTTTCAATTTTTAATCAGTAGTCATTTTTGTACTGTGATTAATTTCTTGGGGAAATAATGCTTTAGACAGTGAACTACTGAACTCTACTATTATTTAGGAGTCTAGAACTACAGCTAGATGGAAGGAAAGAGGTAAGAAAGTACCTCGCTCTACAAGAGCTTAAAAAAAAAACACAGCCCTTTATTTTCAGATCTAATAAAAATCAAGCATCTGGTGAAAAGTACTCACTGCGGCAAAACTTCTCTCACAATATATACACCTCCTTATTTCTACACTCACTGTCCATTTTATCAGCTCCACTTACCATATAGGAGCACTTTGTAGTTCTACAATTACTGACTGTAGTCCATCTGTTTCTCTACATAGAACCACCACAGAGCAGGTATTATTATTAGGTGGTTGATCATTCTCAGCACTGCAGTAACACTGACATGGTGGTGGTGTGTTAGTGTGTGTTGTGCTGCTGGGGTTTTTAAATACCGTGTCCACTCACTGTCCACTCTATTAGACACTCCTACCTGATTGGTCCACCTTGTAGATGTAAAGTCAGAGACGATCGCTCATCTATTGCTGCTGTTGAGTTGGTCATCTTCTAGACCTTCATCAGTGGTCACAGGACGCTGCCCACGGGGCGCTGTTGGCTGGATGTTTTTGGCTGGTGGACTATTCTCAGTCCAGCAGTGACAGCAGTGTCTGATCCACTCATACCAGCACAACACACACTAACACACCACCACCATGTCAGTGTCACTGCAGTGCTGAGAATGATCCACCACCTAAATAATACCTGCTCTGTGGTGGTCCTGTGGTGGTCCTGACCATTAAAGAACAGCATGAAAGGGGGTAACAAAGCATGCAGAGAAACAGATGGACTACAGTCAGTAATTGTAGAACTACAAAGTGCTTCTATAAGTGGAGATGATAAAATGGACAGTGAGTGTAGAAACAAGGAGGTGGTTTTAATGTTATGGCTGATCAGTGTATACATATTTATATATATATACAGTATATGTGTGTGTGTGTGTGTGTGTATGTGTGTGTGTGTGTGTATGTGTGTGTGTGTGTGCTTACCAACACGTAGCTCGTCTCTCCTGATGCTCTCATTATCGTGCCAATCTATCCTCCTCAATCCATCAGTCCAGCTGTAAACATGTCCATCACTCAGTCCCAGCGCAAATCCCTGAAAAGAGGAACATCAGAGTAATGTAGTGATTTATTTCACTCATTCCTCTCTTCTTATATAGCTAACATCACAACACCAACATCAAGAAGATTCAACCATTTTTCTCTTTGGAAGCCATTCAGAGTCTTGTCCAGTCACTGGATGACTGCAATTCGCTCCAGGTAGATTCCTCCATGTCCACTATGAAACCCTTCAACTCATTCACAATGCAGCTGCCGCCTGGTTTTAAACCAACAAAACACCGCCACATCATCAACAAAATCTATCTATCCTATCCTATCTGTTTATTTAGTTAGTTAGGTAGTTAAGTAGTTAGTTAGTGACATTTCCTTAGAGTTAGACCCTGGAATCACTGGATAATGCAGTAGCCCACGAGCGAAACCCCGGGGTAGATAATAAAATCTGGAGTGAATATTGAATATGAATATCTCTGATCTGCAGCGTTATAAAAGAAGTGAGTTAAGAGACACTTTATAAACCTCCAGCTGCCAAGCCGAGCATCAACACACGACAATAGAAAGGCAGCGGAGGTGTTTGTTTGTGTACACGCGCTTGCAAATGAGAGGCGTCGCTATCGGGTGAGCGATGTTGGAACCGTAATTTACTAGCTTTATATTCCGAGAAAGCAGTGGAGTCTGACCGAAGCGAAATTGCACAATTTATTTAGCAGTAATGATCCGCGAGGAAGGAGAGCGACTTCACAGCGCTCTATTTACGCACGGAGAGAAGAGCTCGGTGTCTGATAATGACGGGCATGACCTGAGAGGGGACCCGTCTGATTAAATCACAGGTGACGTCCGACCAGACAGCGCACACTTCCACACACACCATCACACCTTCACTCCTTCACCCTGCATGGGTGTAATTACAGCGGAACCGATTCACCCTCGCGTGTTTATGAGAGGAAGACGGAGTCGCTGAGAACTTTAGGGTTTAAGTCTCATTACTGGGTTTGAAGATTGTCACCGTTCACCATGAAATTAAAAGAGAAAAAAGCTTTTACAGCGTGATTTAAACGTTCTTTATTTCTAGCATCCAGGTGCGTCAGAGCAGTCAGTCAGCCGCAGCAAGGTCGGTGGATGAGATGGGATGGAATTGCCAAAAAGAAAATCTCCTGGAGCGAGCTATGGAATATGGAGTCTAACAGGCTAAGCTTTATCATAAAGGCCACTTATGACATTCTGCCTACGCCAACAAACTTACACCTGTGGTTTGGCGAGGACCCGGCGTGTTCCTTGTGCTCAGCCCCAGCAGGCCTCAAGCATATTCTTGTGGGCTGTAAGACCTCCCTGTCTCAAGGCAGATACACCTGGCGCCACAATCAAGTGCTGCGTTGTCTGGCCTCAGCCATAGAAGAGAAAAGAACCGCCACAAATGCTGCTCCACTTAATGCGTATCAAGAGGCCCAAACGTCAATAGCCTTTATTCGGGAGGGTGAAAGACAGCCAACCAGAGCCCCTCCCATAATTTCAAGCCTTATGGGTACTGCCAGGGACTGGCAACTGCGGGCTGACCTTGACAAGAGCCTAGTGTTTCCACCGAACATTGCTGTGTCAAGCTTGCGCCCAGACCTGGTGTTGTGGTCCAACTCCTGTCGCCGTGTTTATATCATCGAGCTCACGGTGCCCTGGGAGGAAGCCATTGATGAGGCTTATGAAAGGAAAAGGTTGCGATATTCTGACCTTGCAGCCCAGGCAGAAGAACGGGGATGGACAGTGTTGGTGTGTCCAGTGGAGGTGGGCTGTAGGGGGTTTGTGGCTAACTCCACCATAAGGCTCCTGAAAGAGGTGGGTGTCAGAGGGCAAGCTCAGAGGAGAACCATCAAAGAGCTTGCCACCACAGCTGAGAGAAGTAGTCACTGGCTGTGGGTGCGAAGAAAGGAAATGGCATGGGGTGGCAAAGTGACCACCCAGTTCCTATGCGACACACACCCAGGTCTGATCAGCCTGTGGTGGGCCTGCCACAGAGGAGGGTGTCTTGTGATTAATGGCCGAAACACCTAAAGATACTGGGGTACACAACTGATGATGTGTCGTGTAGGGTAACATCACTGGGTGGTCCTAGCAAGGTCTCAACTGTAACTACTTGGGATTGAAACATCGAGTCCTTTGCCTAACACCTTCCTGTGGCACCTTTAATACCGAACCCACCAAATTCCAGCATTAAGACTCTAATCTTAAATAACTGGCTTTAGTTTCCACATACTCATGACAATACAGGTACATCGATCAGACATAACATTATGACCACCTCCTTGTTTCTACACTCACTGTCCATTTTATCAGCCCTGCTTACCATATAGAAGCACTTTGTAGTTCTACAATTACTGACTGACCACCACAGAGCAGGTATTATTTAAGTGGTGGGTCATTTTCAGCACTGCAGTGACACTGACATGGTGGTGGTGTGTTAGTGTGTGTTGTGCTGGTATGAGTGGATCAGACACAGCAGCGCTGATGGAGTTTTTAAACACATCACTGTCACTGCTGGACTGAGAATAGTCCACCAACCAAATATATCCAGCCAACAGCACCATGTGGGCAGCGTCCTGTGACCACTGATGAAGGTCTAGAAGATGACCGACTCAAACAGCAGCAATAGATGAGCGATCGTCTCTGACTTTACATCTACAAGGTGGACCAACTAGGTAGGAGTGTCTAATAGAGTGGACAGTGAGTGGACACGGTGTTTAAGAAGTCCAGAGCAACTCTCGTATAAGATCCTATAATCATACAACATATACTTCATTAATAATAATGGTGACAATCTGGTCCCACTGTGGTTTACAAGATGTAACGTAAAGCCTCCACAAGAGGGTAATTGGAGGGTAAAAAATATTATTTTACTCTGTGACCCAGGGTATTAAAAATCCAGCACTATATGACCTAAAGTATTTGGACACCCAACCATGACCTTGTTGGACGTCACATTTCAAATGGAAATGATAATAAACGAGTGACGTCTATGGGTCTGTCTGAAAACCTGGCTCTCTCTCTCTCTACATAGATGCATTTTACGTCATCCTACGCTCCTGAGAAGAGGGCGTGTCTAAATTCTTAGATTCCTTAAAATGACCCTACTGAGGCGCCTTAATTCTGAGTGATGATCTCACTGAATAACAAGGGAGTGTCTGATACTTCCTCAGCGCTGAAGGCAATCCCAGCATTCAGTGCAGCACAACTTTTCCCCCAAAAAATGACAAATATGACGGACGAATGCGGAGCAACCAACGAGTTATTTTCTTAATTATACAAGTGTCGTTTATTTGTAAAGGGACAGTTTAACCGTTTTCGGTACACGGAGGAAGACGTTAGCTGGAGTGCTAGCGGGTTGTGTTGCCTCAGCTCATTGTTTTGAATGGCCTGAGGCTAACTGTGTTAGCTTAGTAGGCTAAAAACTAAGTAGTGCGTCTAAATAATCTGCCTTACAAGACAGGGTAAGGACCTTGCTTAGTGACTGCACAGCAGAGCCTGGAATGGAACCCACGATCTTCTGATAGCTAGCTCAAAAGCTCTACCCACTAGGCTACCACTGCCCCAAATTATCATTTAACATCGGCAATACCTAGAAATAACGTCCGTAATGAACAACATGTACGTCTCCAGCTAATTAAAGGACCCTAAAGAGACTAAACTACAAGAACTGATACCATCTCGTCATACCAGCGCTTGACGTCCTCTTTCAATTCACTCACTTGAGCTGGAGAGCTTGTGGTCAGTCTCAAGTTTAGACCATCCAGCAATGAGTAATTTCTAATGGGTTTATTTACAGCAAGACACTCGATCAATAGTAGAAAGAAAAAACCCACACAGGTCTCCGGAGGACAGAGCCGGTCACATTTGGTTTCTTTTTTTAAACTAAATCAGAGCCGCCAGCGCGACCACTTCAGAGAGGCTTTAAACAAAAGCCTTGTGTGAGGAGATGTGTGTTTGTGCACAGGGGGGTAAGTGCCAGTCCTCCTGAGGAAATGCCATTCGTCAGACGGGTGCTGATCCCTCACTAACCCCGTCCACCCCGAGAGTCCCGACTGACTGCACAACATACCCAAAAAACTCACAGTGAGTCACATTACTGCACTGCACACAGTGAGTCACATTGCTGCACTGCACACAGAGAGTCACATTGCTGCACTGCAAACAGAGAGTCACATTACTGCACTGCACACAGTGAGTCACATTACTGCACTGCACACAGTGAGTCACATTACTGCACTGCACACAGAGAGTCACATTACTGCACTGCACACAGAGAGTCACATTACTGCACTGCAAACAGAGAGTCACATTACTGCACTGCACACAGAGAGTCACATTACTGCACTGCACACAGAGAGTCACATTACTGCACTGCACACAGTGAGTCACATTGCTGCACTGCACACAGTGAGTCACATTGCTGCACTGCACACAGTGAGTCACATTACTGCACTGCACACAGTGAGTCACATTGCTGCACTGCACACAGTGAGTCACATTACTGCACTGCACACAGTGAGTCACATTGCTGCACTGCACACAGAGAGTCACATTACTGCACTGCACACAGAGAGTCACATTACTGCACTGCACACAGAGAGTCACATTACTGCACTGCACACAGAGAGTCACATTACTGCACTGCACACAGTGAGTCACACTGCTGCACTGCACACAGTGAGTCACATTGCTGCACTGCACACAGAGAGTCACATTGCTGCACTGCACACAGAGAGTCACATTACTGCACTGCACACAGTGAGTCACATTGCTGCACTGCACACAGAGAGTCACATTACTGCACTGCACACAGAGAGTCACATTACTGCACTGCACACAGTGAGTCACATTACTGCACTGCACACAGAGAGTCACATTACTGCACTGCACACAGAGAGTCACATTACTGCACTGCAAACAGAGAGTCGCTGAGGTTCTTTCTGATAGAATAAATGTTTACTGTGGTTCTACTTTAATGAAAACCTCCAGTTTTCTAGATTCAATAATACTGTAGGTGCTGAGAAAAGAAACCAGGTCGTACTCATCATCCGAAAATAAAAGGACGTCTCACTCACTAACTAAATAATCCGACTGAATGTGAGTGTTTAATTTATTCATATTATTCATTCATAAAGTCGGCACATCTGAGATCTCATTTATTTAAACAAATATCATCCACCATCTAAACTAAGATGTGTGTTTGTGGGGGGGGGGGGGATATTCAACCCCTTAATAATTATATTTTGTCATGATTTTAAAACCTACTGCTAGTCTATAGGACCTAAAGTTGGGTTACAACATAATTAAAATGATAACTGGGACTTAGGGAGGTGGACATTAAAACCACCTCCTTGTTTCTACACTCACTGTCCATCTTATCAGCTCCACTTACCATATAGAAGCACTTTGTAGTTCTACAATTACTGACTGTAGTCCATCTGTTTCTCTACATGCTTTTTAGCCCCCTTTCACCCTGTTCTTCAATGGTCAGGACCCCCACAGGACCACCACAGAGCAAGTAATATTTGGGTGGTGGATCATTCTCAGCACTGCAGTGACACTGACATGGTGGTGGTGTGTTAGTGTGTGTTGTGCTGGTATGAGTGGATCAAACACAGCAATGCTGCTGCTAAATACTGTGTCCACTCACTGTCCATTCTATTAGACACTCCTACCTAGTTGGTCCACCTTGTAGATGTAAAGTCAGAGACGATCGCTCATCTATTGCTGCTGATTGAGTTGCTCATCTTCTAGACCTTCATCAGTGGTCACAGGAAGCTGCTCATGGGGCGCTGTTGACTGGATATTTTTGGTTCGTGGAGTATTCTCAGTCCAGCAGTGACAGTGAGGTGTTTAAAAACTCCAGCAGTGCTGCTGTGTCTGATCCACTCATACCAGCACAACACACACTAACACACCACCACCATGTCAGTGTCACTGCAGTGCTGAGAATGATCCACCACCTAAATAATACCTGCTCTGTGGTGGTCCTGTGGGGGTCCTGACCATTGAAGAACAGGTTGAAAGCGGGGAAACAAAGTATGCAGAGAAACAGATGGACTACAGTCAGTAATTGTAGAACTACCAAGTGCTTCTATATGGTAAGTGGAGCTGATAAAATGGACAGTGAGTGTAGAAACAAGGAGGTGGTTTTATTTTATGGCTGATCAGTGTAAGTAAATACCAACCAGAGATTCAAGTGTTCAGGGTGTATTAAAACCATGATGAACACTAAGAAGCTGCTCACAATGGCTGAGAGAGGAGATCATTTCACTGCACCAAAAGAGCAAACCTGCCTGGTTTTGGAAAAAAGTCCAAATATTTATCCAGAGGCCTTAACAGTCTCATCAGGACAACAAAGTAACCCCCCGTGTTACTGTAAAAGACTTGCAGGATGGCCGGATGAAAGCTGGGACACGTGTGTCAGTGGCCGCCACAATAAGATCACTAAACAATCAAGGACTTCATACCTAGCCTCCATGACGGTGAAACACGCTAGCACACCAGAACTGACATTTCGAACCTGTTCATACAGGGTGGGAGCCGAACGGGACCTCATAACTGATGCAATTACGACCTCTGCTGGCTGACTGATGGTGCCTGCACCGAGTCGAAGAAATAATGCATTGATCAGTGTGTGGCTCTCCGTACACAAAGCTGATCTGCATATGAACTCGCTTAGTGCAGGTTAAAAGATGCAGTCGGGTACTGCACACGTGTCGGAGGGGGCGTGTGTCAGTCTCGCTCTCCTCAACCAGGGTGGAGATCAACATCAGTAGAGAGGAAGCGTAATGCAGTTGGGTAACTGGATAGCATTTATATTCTGTCTGTGTGGGTTTCCTCTGGGTGCTCCGGTTTCCACCTACAGTCCAAAGATGTGCAGTCAGATTCATTGGAGATGCTAAATTCCCCTAGGTATGTGTGTGTGTGTGTGTGTGTGTGTGTGTGTGTGTGTGTGTGTTTGCCCTGTGATGGACTGGCCACCAGTCCAATGTGTTTCCTGCCTTTCGCCCAGTGAATTGGACCCACTGCGACCATGAATAGGATAAAGGACAATTGTGGCTGGGCACTGATGTTGGTCAGGAAAGCTTCAGTCGATGTTCCGGTTCATCCCAGCGCTGTTCAGTAGGACTGGGGTGCAGGACACTGGGGTTTTTTCTTCATGTCTTTATAGAGCTTGCTTTTTGCACAGGGGCACAGTCATGCTGGAACAGGATAGGACCTTCCCTAAACTGTTACTGCAAAGTTGGAAGCATCTAATTTCCTTTATAAAACAAAGCTGTGATGACTGGCTTGCATCCGCAACCGAATATCAGTGGTGACGTGATCTGTAATAACGCACTCGCACCCGCGCTCCATCGCTTAAATATAACACAGAGCGCCATGCCGCGTCGTAGAAAGCGGGCGGCGCTACAGTCCTCCTGTTATTTTGATTAATGAGAGCTCTGGCTGTTTGGCCTTTGGATAACGACGTCCTCTGTTCAGCATCACAGTCACATCCGAGCGTATTGTTCCCTCTAAATAAGCACATTACAGTGTGTGTTTCTTCAGCATCCTCATCCTCACGGGCGTCTGCTAATTCATCCTGCGTGGTTTATACTTGCATATAAAAGTGTTTGTTTTCATTATCGTGTGAGACGCACGAGAGGCCAAATTCTGCCACATTTTCTACATATGATAAATGACCGAATGTACGTGAACACCTGACCGTTAGCTTGCTGGACATTTCATTCCAAAAGCGTGGGCATTATTATGAAGTAACCTCCCGCCCCCCTCGTCCCCCCCTGCAGCCGTCTACTAAGAAAAAACGACATGAAGGGTTTTAAGTCAGGACCACGTGAAGGCCAAGTTAATGTGAAGGTTTTTTGACTGCTTCGGCATCACTGGTGATTTTTTTGTCCACGTACATCAGCACTTTGAAGGACCGAGTGTTAAAAGTTCATTTGTAATCATACTGGGGCTTTAATTTCCTTCAAGATCAATAAAGTATCTGTCTTTCTGCTGGTATGTCTGTCTGTCTGATTATTTATCTTGATTGTCTGTCTATTTGTCTGTCTGTCTATCTATCCATCTATCTGTCTGTCTGTGTCATTCTATCTATCCATCTATGAGTCTTTCTATCTGTCTATCTATCTGTCTGTCTGTCTATTTATCTATCTATATGTCTGTCTGTCTATCTATCTGTCAGTCTGTTTATCTGTCTATATTCAGTCTCTGTCTGTCTATGAGTCTATTTATCTATCTGTGTATCTATCTGTCTGTCTGTCCGTATGTCTGTCCATCTGTCTGTCTCTATCTATCCGTCTGTCTATGTGTCTTTCTATCTACCTGTCTGTTTATTTATCTATCTACATAGAGGCATTTCTAGGAGATTCTGGAGTGTGTCTGTGGGAGTTTTTGCCCACTCATTCATTCAGAAGAGCATTTGTGAGGTCAGACTGATGTTGGACGAGAAGGCCTGGTTCTCCCATCTCCATGCTAGGTCTCCATTCCAGGTCTCTGTGTGGGCCAGTCAAGTTCTTCCACACAGAACTCACTCAAAAAGGGTCTTCCCCAAACTGTTCCCACAAAGTTGGAAGCATACAGTTGTCTGAAATGCTGTGGTATGCTGAAGCATTAACTGGAACTAACAGGAACAAGAACTAAAGGTCTTAAGAAGGGATGTAACAATACACTCTACCCACAATGTGATGCGATTCACGATACTGGGTTCAAAATAAGATTTTTTCCTGATTTTTAAAACTGAAATTAAAGACAAATTATGACAAAGTTTCCTTTTATTATTTCTCTTAAACAAATTTAAATACTGTATTTGTGCTTATCTTTTATTTATCTAAATAATGAACATCCTTTTATTTCTGAGGTAGGTACAAACTATGCAAAACAATTTAGAATTAAGCCCAATTTGGCTGAAAAACCCCGAATTTGGCAACCAGGCGTATACCGCCAGTGACGTCAACCAGGCGAGGTGATTAGCGCCAGTGCCCTCTGCTGTTTAAAGTGAATATCGATTCATTATACATGTCAAATCAATCGGTGAATCGGTTATTAACTGTATTGTGGTGCATCGTTACATCCATAGTCTTAAGCCAACCTATGAAAAACAAGTCCATGTCAGCATCCCTCCTCCAGCACACTTCACAGTTGGCACAATGACTTGCTGCAGTAGTGGCGTCCTATTACAGTACCAGGCTTAAATTCAGTTCGCTCTTTAGGACAACTCACAAAGGCTCAGTGCTTGATTTTATACACCGTTGGCAACGGGACTGGATGAAACACTTAAATGTAATGATTAAAAGTGTCCCAGCGCTTGTGTCCATATAATGAATTAAAAAGTTGTTTTTATTTCCTTAATTATTTAAAAATGAAGTAGAATTATGAGCGATTAACTTGTTTTGTCCGAGTTCTTCCTCAGCTCTGAACAATCGATTACTGCAGTCAGTACTGCTTATAAGTGATAAATAATAATCATCCCCAAACTCCGAAAGCTCCTCGCTTTGTTTTCTAAAAACCTATCAATATTTCTCCTCATGCATCATAAAGTCATTAAAACACAAAGCTGCATCTGAAAGGCTGGAATAATGGACGTCTGCTCCTTTGTCCTTCTTCTCTAATGATTTTAGAGTAATTACATTTTTGCTTGCTTTTTTTCCCCGGTGAGCATTTCTAACTCTTACGCTTAATCAATACGCTCGCGCTGAATTTTCAGTCAGTGTCGATACGCTTTCTGTTTCGTTCCATCATGCACCCAAAAACTAAATACATTTATTATTTATTCATTTACTAATAGCTTCGACCTAACGGGGGTCACGGTGTGTCTGACGGCACATGGAAACAGCAGGCTGATGTGGGGACACAGCTCGGACAGGGCATCAGTTCACCTCAGGTACAAATAATAATAATAATAATAATGTCATGCTAACCATGTCATTTTAAAACATGTAAAGTTGACAGCATCTGGTGCAATGGTCAAGCACGCTAGCCCACTCACGCTGACCTCTCAAGCTTGTGAGTTCGAATCCCAGCTCTGCTAACGGCCGGAAAAGCACCCGCACAGACAATGATTGGCTCGTCCGAGGGTGGTTTGACGCCATGTCAACACATTGATTACGTTCATGACAACACATTGGTTACGTTCATCATTGAATATTTATTTAATTTATTTTTTTTAAGATCAAGTCATTAGTAGTAGTCTTTCTTGTTCTGTTTTCATTTTGTCTATCTTCATATATGTATTCTTAGTTTGATATTTCTTAAGAGTTTGAGTACTGTTTCAGCTTTAACATCAAAAATTTCTCTCCTGGTTTGGGGAAAAGCAAGTCCTTGCCGCTCCTGTAGATACCTGGCACAGTCAACCAGAATATGCCGGATGGAGACAGGTACTTGGCAGATGTCACACAAGTGGGAATGTGTTAAATAGGTATGTCCAATTTTGTTGTATGCTATCTCTGCATTTTTCAAGTTTGTTTTCTTCCTGAGTATTCCACTCGAATCCCAGGAGGGATTCCACACACTGCTGCAATTACGACAGGGGGGTAACGGAGATCAGTGCATGACTGTCCATGCACTATACAGATCCACATATGAACCTGCCTCTTGCAGGTGAAAAGAAGTGGTTGGTACTGCACAATTCAGGCAGCCCTCGGTCAAAAGTGGAGGTCAGCGGCATTAGAGGTGGAAATACAAATCAGGTAATTGGACACGACAATTGGGAGGAAGATTTGGGGAGGTAGCATTTATAAACCCTTCAATATATACAACTTCTTAGTGACCATATTACTTGCATCTTTGCACAACATTGCAATTTGCACAATACTGTATTCTTGCACCTTACTCTTATATATCTATATAAACCTTACACTGCTCACTGTTCATCAGCATATGTGTTTTTACCTCACTTATCATTTACTGGCCAACACTACTACTGGATACATTTCAAGCAATTAAGGGTTTAAGGGCCTCGTTCAGGGGCCCAACAACGGCAACTTGATTACATTTACATTTTCACCGTTTAGCAGACGCTTTTATCCAAAGTGACTTACAGTATCAAGGGCCCAACAGAAACAACCTGGCAGTGGTGGGGCTTGAACCAGCAACCTTTGGATTACTAGTCCAGTACCTTAACCACTAGTCTACAACTGCCCTTGATGCTGATGGGGCTTGAGCAGGCGACCTTCTGATTACCAGTCCAGAACCACATTACACCTACTAGAGCTTTTATGATGTCCCATTCTAAATCCACACGAATAAACAGAGTTGGTTCCCCCTTTGCATCTATAACAGCTTCCACTCTTCTAGAAGATTGTGGAGTGTGTCTGTGGGAGTCTTTGCCCACTCATTCATTCAGAAAAGCATTCATAAGGTCAGACTGATGTTGGACAAAAGGGCCTGGCTCATGATCTTCATTCTAGTTCATCCTACAGATGCTAGATGAAGTTGAGGTCAGGTCTCTGAGCAGGCCAGTCAAACTCACCCGACAGTGCCTTGATAGGAACAGATAAGGGCCTTCCCCAAACTGTTATGCACTACTATTGGATGCATTTCGAGCAATTGAAGGTTTAAGGGCCTTGCTCAGGGGCCCAACAACGGCAACTTGACAAGTTCTTCTGATTACCAGTCCAATACCACATTACACCTACTTGAGCTTTTATGATGTGCCATTCTAAATCCCCATGAGTAAATAGAGTTGGTTCCTCCTTCGCATCTATAACAGCTTCCACTCTTCTAGGGAAACCCTTTTAGAAGATTTTGGAGTGTGTCTGTGGGAGTTCTTGCCCACTCATTCACTCAGAAGAGCATTCGTGAGGTCAGACTGATGTTGGGCCTGACTCACGATCTTCAATGTAGTTCATCCAAAGCGACTTACCGAACTGTGACAGTATACTGTCTAAGCAATTGAGGGTTAAGGGCCTTGCTCAAGGGCCCAATAGTGGCAACCTGACAGTGATGAGGCTTGAACCAGTGACCTTCTGATTACTGGTCAAGTACCTTAACCGCTAGACTACAGCTAAAACACTTGACTCAATAATTAAAGTGGACAGTGGTAGCCTACTGGTTAAGGTACTGGACTAGTAATGACAAGGTCTCTGGTTCTACCGCCAGGTTGTCACTATTGGGCCCTTGAGAAAGGTCCTTAACCCAATTGCTTAGACAATTTACTGTCACAGTACTGTAATGCGCTTTGGATAAAGGCAAGAATGTAAACGGTGTCCACATACATTTGGCGATACTCAGCGTCTGTTTAATGTTTTGAAGAGCAGCATTAGCCCGGCAGGACCGATGAGCTACGATACGGACGTACAGACGCAGACTTAAGACGCGAATCCCTTCCTGAGGACACTCGATCAAGCCGAGAGCACTCGACAAGACTCAGACGTTTGATGAAGTGTTAGCGCGAGGCGAGGTGAGGCGAGGGAAGGACGCCGGGTTTATTTATTTATTCATTTATTTTTTAATGTAAACGAGTCCGACTTGAAGCGCAGACGACTGAGTGGAGACGAGCTGCACGTCAGAAGAGGAGAAATCTGAGAGATTGAAACGAGGAAGATGAATCTGGGTCAGCGATGGTGGACGTGGAGTTTCAGACGTTTCTTTAAATGAGGACAAAGGGCACCGGAGATGCCAGACTGATGCCAGTCTGGGTGTGGGTAAGACTGGCGTGTGGTGTTAAAAAAGCTTTCAGTCACTCCCGTAACAAGCAGAATCTGTAACAGGGCGCTCAGGTGCCGCAGCGCTAAGATTATACTAGCCAATTACCGCTAGGATCCCAGCAGTGCTATCAGCCAGTCGGGCGTCTACATACATTTAGCAGACGCTTTTATCCAAAGTGACTTACAGTACTGTGACTGTATACTGTCTGAGCAATTGAGGGTTGAAGGCCTTGCTCAAGGGCCCAACAGTGGCAACCTGGCAGTGGTGGGGTTTAAACCAACGACCTTCTGATTACTAGTCCAGTACCCTAACCACTGGGCTACAACACTACCCTTGTCATATATATGTCTACACGTCTACATACAATACAATGTTAAGGGTTAAGGGTCTTGCTCAAGGGCCCAACAGTAGCAACTAGGCAATGATGAGGCTTGAACAAGCGACCTTCTGATTACTAGTTCAGTACCTTAACCACTGGACTACAACACTACCCTTGTCATATATATGTCTACACGTTAAGGGCTAAGGGTCTTGCTCAAGGGTCCAACAGTGGCAACTAGGCAATGATGGGGCTTGAACCAGCAACCTTTCGATTACTAGTCCAATACTTTAACCACTGGGCTACATCACTACCCTTGTCATATATATGTCTACACATGTACATACAATACAATGTTAAGGGTTAAGGGCCTTGCTCAAGGGCCCAACAGTGACAACCCGGCAGTGGTGGGGTTTGAACCAGCGACCATCTGATTACTAGTCCAGTACCTTAACCACTGGGCTACAACTGCCCTACAGACATCTACAACAATCACTAATAGGTGTAATAAATCAATTACAAAAAGGAACTGACATGCTTTCAAGTTTAAACCAACTCCAGTGGCAAGTAACACTAACTGCACACAGGAGAAGATTCTGGTTCTGGACCCGTCCATCGAACAGGCGGCGCAGGACATCTGCCCTTCAAAAAGAGGGGGTGGTGGGTTTGGGGTCGTGCCACTGCACAGCGCCAGCTGTATCAGCCTCATCTCTAAATGTCAGCGACTGAAATCTTTCTACCGTCAGGATCGCTTCCGAATGAGGCTGCGGTTCGACAATCTGTCTGCATCATCGTCGTCTGAGCCGATCTGTTCCACCCAGGTCCAGATTTACGTTTATTCTCACTGCAGCAGCTCTGATACACGAACACAGAAGCTCATAGAGCTAAATACAACTACATCTACTCATCAGATGTTTACTTATTACTATACACTGATCAGCCATGACATTAAAACCACCTCCTTGTTTCTACACTCACTGTCCATCTTATCAGCTCCACTTACCATATAGAAGCACTTTGTAGTTGTACAATTACTGACTGTAGTCCATCTGTTTCTCTACATACCTTTGTTAGCCTGCTTTCACCCTGTTTTTCAATGGTCAGAACCGCCACAGGACCACCACAGAGCAGGTATTATTTAGGTGATGGATCATTCTCAGCACTGCAGTGACACTGACATGGTGGTGGTGTGTTAGTGTGTGTTGTGTTGGTATGAGTGGATCAGACACAGCAGCACTGCTGGAGTTTTTAAATACTGTGTCCACTCACTGTCCACTCTATTAGACACTCCTACCTAGTTGGTCCATCTTGTAGATGTAAAGTCAGAGACGATCGCTCATCTATTGCTGCTGTTTGAGTCGGTCATCTTCTAGACCTTCATCAGTGGTCACAGGACGCTGCCCACGGGGCGCTGTTGGCTGGATATTTTTGGTTGGTGGACTATTCTCAGTCCAGCAGTGACAGTGAGGTGTTTAAAAACTCCAGCAGCGCTGCTGTGTCTGATCCACTCTTACCAGCACAACACACACTAACACACCACCACCATGTCAGTGTCACTGCAGTGCTGAGAATGATCCACCACCTAAATAATACCTGCTCTGTGGTGGTCCTGTGGGTGTCCTGACCATTGAAGAACAGGGTGAAAGCAGGTTAAAAAATAGTATGTAGAGACACAGATGGACTACAGTCAGTAATTGTAGAACTACAAAGTGCTTTTATATGGTAAGTGGAGCTGATAAAATGGACAGTGAGTGTAGAAACAAGGAGGTGGTTTTAATGTTATGGCTGATCGGTGTATATATACATTACATTATGACCACCTTTCTAATACTGTGTTGGTCCCCCTTTTGCTGCCAAAACAGCCCTGATCCGTCGAGGCATGGACTCTACTAGACCCCTGAAGGTGTGCTCTGGTATCTGGCACCAAGATGTTAGCAGCAGATCCTTTATGGATCGGACTCGTTTGTCCAGCACATCCCACAGATGCTCGACTGGATTGAGATCTGGAGAATTTGGGGACCAAGTCAACACCTCAAACTGGTTGTTGTGCTCCTCAAACTGTTCCTGAAGCATTTTTGCTTTGTGGCTGGGCGCATCATCCTGCTGAAAGAGGGCACAGTCATCAGGGAACCGTCTCCATGAAAGGGTGAACATGGTCTGCAACAATGCTTAGGTAGGTGGTACGTGTCAAAGTAACATCCACATGGATGGCAGGACCCAGGGTTTCCCAGCAGAACATCACCCAAAGCATCACACTGCATCTGCCGGCTTGCCTTCTTCCCATAGTGCACCCTGGTGCCGTGTGTTCTCTAGGTAAGCGACCTACATGCACCCGGCGTTACATCCACGTGATGTAAAAGAAAACGTGATTCATCAGACCAGGCCACCCTCTTCCATTGCTCCGTGGTCCACTTCCGATGCTCACGTGCCCATTGTTGGCACTTTCGGCGGTGGACAGGGGTCAGCATGGGCACCCTGACTGGTCTTTGGCTATGCAGCCCCATATGCAACAAACTGTGATGCTCTGTGTATTCTGACACCTTTCTATCAGAACCAGCATGAACTTCTTCAGCAGTCTGAGCTACAGTAGCTCGTCTGTTGGATCGGACCACACGGGCCAGCCTTCGCTCCTCACGTGCATCAATGAGCCTTGGCCGCCCATGACCCTGACGCCGGTTACCACTGTTCCTTCCTTGGACCACTTTTGATAGATACTGACCACTGCAGACCGGGAACACCACACAAGAGCTGCAGTTTTGGAGATGCTCTGACCCAGTCGTGTAGCCGTCACGATTTGGCCCTCAAATCCTCACACTCGGCCTTTTTTCCTGCTTCTAACATCAACTTTGAGGATAAAATATAACAACAACAACAATAGTAATAATAAGAGGAATGTGTGCATGATACTCTGTCTCCAGAATTCCTATCTCTGGTATTATAAAGGATTTTGTGTTATTATGAAACATCCGAATGAAGCTGATCCGCTTTAACGTTAATTGTCGACACCCACACGCTCATCAGCGCTGCTTATCACAGGATCAGAACCTCCTCACCGACTGCCAGACACAATTCCTGGATTTCAGCCCACATTCGCTGATGATTATTTGATGCACTGGAGCTCCAATCTGTCAGAGCACATCTGTCAGAGCACATCTGTCAGAGCAGAGCCGAGCGGGCGAGCGCCAGCCTGAGCTGCCAGGTTAGACAAAAGGATCAGTCCTGGAATCGGTGCGGCGTTTATATCAGAACAGGGATTCAAAACCACTGCAAATGAGGAAGAGAAAAAACACTTTGATCTGTGATGATCAAAGGAAAGGAGGAGAGGAACGCGCCGCTGATCTGTACGCTCGAAGCATTAAAATTTCATTTTATTCTATATCTGTAAATCAAAAAGTAAGTGAACACTCTAATATATATATGGCAGGAAAAGTGGCAGACAAAATGGTACAACAGGGGACTGTAGTGGCTGGTGGTGGCTCCATAATGATATGGGGTTGATTTAGCTGGCATTCCATGTGACCCTGGGTGCGTCTATAAACTTCTATGACTACTTCGCACTGTGTTTAATTACTGTTTGTCCATTTATACCATGTTTTTGTGTGCTTAGTCTATTGCTAGTGCTTTCCTGCGTACTAAGCGCTCATGTGTTGTTCTTACATCTCCTGTATGACCCGGGTTAGACTCTCTCGATGGCGATTCTTAAGTATTTTTGACTACTCTTGAATTACCCATGTATTACTGGTGATTAAGTGCAGATCGATTGGACGGTATTATAAACGGTCCAGATCCACGTAACCTAACAGACTAAACCACACGGTACTGTAACTGAGAGCTTTAAAGATCCTTTAGAAGGACATGAAATACTGCAGCGAGCAATTAACACTCCAATTAGCATGCAAATGGTATTCAGGCGTGTAAAATATGCCATTTTGTCATGGCAGTTTGTTATCCACGTAAAATTAAATGCGTGTCTTTAGAGGACTTTGAGGACGGGCACAATCAAACTCGACTCTGAGGTAAAATAAGTGATGTTAATCATGAGAGAGAAAAAAAACGTACGTATGTAAAAATAATGAGCCAAGACAGCAATTAAATACTGACTTTGTCATTTTATAATTCTGCACCTATACATGCCACCTGAGCAACAAGTCCAGTAGTGAAATTTCCTCACTACTAAATATTCCACAGTCGACTGTCAGCGCTATTATAACAAAGTGGAAGCGATTGGGAACGACAGCAACTCAGCCACCAAGTGGTAGCCACGTAAAATGACAGAGCGGGTCATCGGATGTTGAGGAACATAGTGCACAGAGGTCACCAACTTTCTACAGAGTCGATCACTACAGACCTCCAAACTTCATGTGGCCTTCAGATGAGCTCAAGAACATTGTGTAGAGCTTCATGGAACGGGTTTCCATGGCCGAGCAGCTGCATCCAAGCCTTACATCACCAAGCGCAATGCAAAGCGTCGGATGCAGTGGTGTAAAGCACGCCGCCACTGGACTCTAGAGCAGTGGAGACGTGTTCTCTGGAGTGACGAATCACGCTTCTCCGTCTGGCAATTCAATGGATGAGTCTGGGTTTGGTGGTTGCCAGGAGAACGGTACTCGTCCGACTGCATTGTGCTGAGTGTAAGGTTTGGTGGAGGGGGGATTATGGTGTGGGGTTGTTTTTCAGGAGTCGGGCTCAACCCCTTAGTTCCAGTGAAAGGAACTCTTAATGCTTCAGCATACCAAGAGATTTTGGACAATTTCATGCTCCCAACTTTGTGGGGACAGTTTGGGGATGGACCCTTCCTGTTCCAACATGACTGAGCACCAGTGCACAAAGCACAAGGCCCATAAAGACGTGGATGAGCCAGTTTGGTGTGGAAGAACTTGACTGGCCTGCACAGTCCTGACCTCAACCCGATCGAACACCTTTGGGATGAATTGGAGTGGAGACTGCAACCTCACAAATGTGCTTCTAAAAGAATGGTCAAAAAAATTCCCATAAACACACTCCTAAACCTTGTGGAAAGCCTTCCCAGAAGAGTTGAAGCTGTAATAGCTGCAAAGGGTCGTGACATCATATTAAACCCTATGGATTAAGAATGTGACGTCACTCAAGTTCATATGCATGTGAAGGCAGACGAGCGAATACTTTTGGCAATATAGTGTATCTCCTAATCAGGGTGCTTACACAGCATTTGAAGACCCCAACCAAATAGTCCGGTCACCTCGCCCTAGCAGAAACGTATCTGCTGCAGGCACTGCCAATTATACCCGCTAGATGGCGCCCAGCCGACCGGTGGCAACCTGGGCGCCACAGTCGCTCTGCTGAGAAGGCTGCTCACAAGATGATGAAGTAGCTATAGACTAGTAATCATAGGGTTGCTGGTTCAAATCCCCTGCACAAGACCCTCAATTAACCCTGAAATGATTGAATTGTATTCTGTGATAAGTGTAAGTCGCTTTGGATAAAAGCGTCCGCTAAATGCAGCAAATGTGACTGTAAATGAAGTATGCCTATGGAAATTTGTGCCCATTCAGTCTGGATGTATGGATGGGCATTGATGTTGGTCAAGAAAGCCTCAGTTGATGTTCCAGTTCATCCCAAAGTGGTTCAGTATTCAGACCACTGAAGTTTATTTGCTTTTTCAGTTGAATAGAAACGTCTCTGAGTCTGTGTGTTGTGAATGGTTCTAAACACACACACACACACACACACACACACACACACACACACACACACACACACTGTATTTTCAGCAGTTTCCTCTTCTTCAAAGCAAATTTAAACACCCAGCTAAAAAAAAAAAGCCTCTAATTACAGAGAAATATGAGCAGTCGCAATTACCCAGCACTTCCTAATTACCGTCGAGAACATTTCGGAGACGGTTGCTCCTCTATTGTAATTAAGTTCTCAGACTGACGTTTTATAAGTTCACAAAAGAAACCAGAGATAAAGAAGCAACGAGAACTTTTCATAACCGGGTTTAATCCGAGCCAAACGTGTAAGACTGGTGGGCTGAATCCTAATTTGATTCGTATTCTTGGGAGTCCAGCTCTCAAACAATTTTAATTTAGTTATGAGGTGGGGGATAGGCAAATGTGATTAAATTGGAGAAGAGGAGCCCAACATGCCCTTCGAAGTTCGTTAAACGCAGAAGGACCAGTCGTCCCTGAACCGCTGCTTTCGGGAAATGAAACAAGCGGACGCGTCTCGTAACGTGTCGAGTCATGTCACAATAACAGCCATGATCTTCAGCACATTGAACACTTTCAAAATGAATCGGATTCTGAACACACTGCTTCGGATCTCGGATCTGCTACCGGCCGGCTGGGCACCATCTAGCGGGCACGATTGGCAGTGCCTGCAGCCGAGTTTAAACGCTGAGCAAGGACCCTGGTAAGCAGACCGAGGCGCCTGTGCAGAAGTGGGTGAGCCTCTCATGCAAATCCACCGAGGCACAGGCAAAAAAGAAGGTGTTGAGGGACTGCGCACGTGTCGGAGGGGGCGTGGAGCAGGCGAATGTACCCTCCTCGAACACAATCCGAATCCCCATCATGGGGGATGCTGGAGTCTATACCAGCTTCTCAATGGGCGCAAGGCACACAGTAACACCCTGAATAGGACACCAATCCATCACAGGGCAGACACACATACACACACACACATACACACCCATTCACCTAGGAAACCAACGCAGACACGGGGAGAACATGCAAACTCCGCACAGAAAGGACCCGGACCGCCCCGCCTGGGGATCAAACCCAGGACCTTCTTGCTGTGAGGCGACAGTGCTACCCACTGAGCCACCGTGCCACCCTAGAAGGCTAATTGGCTTTGCTAAATTGGGAGAAAAAGGGAGAAAATGCATAAATAAATGGACAAAAATCAGTCGAAATCCAACACCTGCATGGGGTTGAAATCCCCACACTCTGACACACTCTGAAAACTTGGGAGTAAAGCTGGTGTACAGGCTCTTCTAGCTACCAAGAGGAAAGCAGCTTTGTTTAAATGGCTTAAAAGGTCCAAGAAGCTTAGAATAAGGTGTCCACATACTTTTGACCGCTACCAGCCTGTCTTCATGTGCACTATGTGGGTCAGACATCCTAATTCTTCCAGCTATGTATGCAAGGTGTGCTTCTTCTATGGATTCAAAAACTACAGTCAGTTCACTTATTGGAAGAACTTTCATGTTGTGGACTGCACAGCCTCGACAACCTTGGTTTGATCCCTCTCTGTGATTCTGTACAAAAACCAGGCATAACATTATGACCACTGACAGGTGAAGTGAATAACACTGGTTATCTCTTCATCACAGCACCTGTTAGTGGGGGGGGTATATTAGGCAGCAAGTGAACATTTTATCCTCAGAGTTGATGTTAGAAGCAGGAGAAATGGGCGAGCGTGAGGATCTGAGCGAGTTTCACAAGGGCCAAGGATTGTGATGGCTAGACGACTGCGTCAGAACATCTCCAAAACTGCAGCTCTGCAGTGGTCAGTATCTATCAAAAGTGGTCCAAGGAAGGAATAGTGGTAAACCGGCGACAGGGTCATGGGCGACCAAGGCTCACTGATGCACTTTGGGAGTGAAGGCTGGCCCGTGTGGTCCGATCCAACAGACGAGCTACTGTAGCTCAAACTGCTGAAGAAGTTAATGCTGGTTCTGATAGAAAGGTGTCAGAATACACAGAGCATCACAGTTTGTTGTGTATGGGGCAGCAAAAGGGGGACCAACACAATATTAGGAAGGTGGTCATAATGTTATGCCTCTTCGGTGTATGAGCACACTCCTCACTTGGTTAGACGTACGCTGCCCCACGCTTACCAAACAAAGACTGATAGGTCCTGCTAAGTCCTGACCTCTATGTAACAGGTACCAGGTACCAGGAGGATTTTAGAAATGCATCAGACAGCGATACAGTCGTCATGTGTAAATAACTGTCCAACAATATTAGTTCTAAGAAAATAAGCTGTGGGGTACAATCGTGTTGGCCCCAGGCTGACAGCAGCCAATAAAATCTGGATATAATATGAAGATCCAGAAGTGACAATGCATCTCCAGGAATACGCATCAGCCGAGTGTTGCTGGGATTTAGCTTCAGGCGAATAAGAATACATCATTAACATTAACATGAGTGTGAAAGGAAAAAAGAAGTGAACCAATTACTGAGCCTTGAGGGACACCCATGCAGTAAAGTGTCTCTACAGATCAGATGCGAGTTACTGATACAACTCCCTCTGTGCAGGATGAGAGTAGGTGTGTTATGCAGGATGTTATGCAGAATTATGCGGACACTTGACGTCACAATGTCGGACATCCCAGTCCAAAACATCTAAGCATGAGTACTAAATTAAATTTGTAGCGTACAGTTTATTACATATTCTTCGCTCCACAAAGACTGGAAACAGAGGAGGAGAACGAGTAAGTAAATCAACACAGCGTTCATAATTAAAATCCTAAAGTGCAGAACCAGCGCCGGGGTAATTCGGATGCTTTATTACCTACAGAGGGAGCAGAAAGCGTCAGTGATTTAACAAACATCCCGGCGGTGTCGTTCCGCGTCCTCAGTCAGATTTAAACGCACCGTCTCGTTTCACTGTCGTTATGTTTCACCGATGACAGATCTCACCGTGTTAGTGCATCTTAAAGCCATAAATCTGCTCGCTCGGCAAACTGAGGAGCCGTAAAACAAAAGACGCTTCGCTGTCTTTCAATAACAAGCACCGGAGAGAAGGAGTCGGGCAAACCTGCCGTCAGTTCAGTGCTGAATTCCTCTGTACAGGGTGACGAGATCCAGGTTCGAATCTCAGCGGTGCGATCAGCCTGCCGGGTGTCCACACGGATACGACTGGCTATGTCTGAGGGGATGGACCAAGCCTGGTGAAGGATTAGAGCCCCGTCCCGAGTATTCCTGCCTTTATCTCAGTGTTTCATTCATTCATTGTCTGTTTTACTACCACTTTATCCTGGTCAGGGTTACAGTGGGTGCAGTTTACTAGGCGACAGGTAGGAAACACCCTGGACAGGTCAGCACTCCATCATAGGGTAAACACACACACACACACACACACACACACACACACACATCTAGGGCAATTTAATCTCTCCAATAAACCTGACTGCATGTCTTTGCACTGTGGGAAAAAAACACACAGATACGGGGAGAACATGCAAACTCCACACAGAAAGGACCCAGATCCGTCCACCTGGAAATCGAACCCAGGACCTTCTTGCTATGAGGTGACAGTGCTAACCACCGAGCCACCCTGCCATTCCCCAAGATAAATCAGAAGCATTAAAAACCAACAGAAGTACTCAGTACAGTTGGTGCCTTTTCCAACAACATACACTTAATGGTCAAAAGTATGTGGACACCTTGTCATGAGCCTTTCGAACATCAAATTCTAAAACCCCTTGACATGGGGTCTGTCCGAAAACCTGGTGATCTCTCTACATAGACGCATTTTAGGTCATCCTACACTCCCGAGAAGAGGGCGTGTCTAAATTCTTAGATGCCTCAAAATGCTCCTTCTGAGGCGCCTTAATTCTGAGTGATAATCTGACTGAATAACGAGGGAGCGTCCGACGCTTCCTCAGCGCTGAAGGCAATCCCAGCATTCAGTGCGGCACGACTTTTCTCACAAAACGTGACAAACGTGGCGGACGAATGCGGAGCAGCCAACGAAGTTCTTATCAAATGTAAATACATTCTCTTTGATTTCTGATTTGTATAAAGGTGTAATTATACATGTGTCCTTTATTTGTAAATGCGAGCTCGTCAGGGACAGTACACGGAGGGAGACGTTAGCTGGAGTGCTAGCGGGTTGTGCCGCCTCAGCCCATTGGTTTGAATGATCTGAGGCTAACTGTGTTAGCTTAGTAATCTCTGTAATTGTTGTCTAAGTAGAGCATCTAAATAATCTGCCTTTGAGTCGATGTCTTATAAGAATCGTCTCTACTGAGGCAGCTGATCAGGTAGGCAGTAGGCAGCAAGGAAGCTGTGTGATGCCAGACCCAATACTCAATGAAAATAAATGGATGGATGACAACAGCAGGCGCTCAGGTCATGCCACTACTGCGGGGATCCAGGGTACCAGTGCTATCAGCCGGTTGAGCTTCTAAATACAGACATGATCAGCTTTTTTTTTTTTGAGAGAGGGGAGGGGTGTTTGGCTAAGCCCCCATGCTAGATTAGCATTCTGTCTGGACTAGGTTATTAAATTGCGCCCAGTAAATTCGGTATGATCCCTGACCAGGATAAAATGTTGGTCAAAAGGGATGTAACGATGCACCACAAGACTCACATTCACATGTGTAACGATTCAAATCGGTTTACATGTACACCGATCAGCCATAACATTAAAACCACCTCCTTGTTTCTACACTCACTGTCCATTTTATCAGCTCCACTGACCATATAGAAGCACTTTGTAGTTCTACAATTACTGACTGTAGTCCTTCTGTTTCTCTACATACAGAGCAGGTATTATTTAGGTGGTGGATCATTCTCAGCACTGCTGAGCACTCAGTATCGTGAATCGCATCGCATCGTGGGTAGAGTGTATCGTTACATCCCTATTGGTCAAATATAAAAATTAAATGGCATTTGCACAATCAGACCTGAAATCCCAGAGTTAAAAATACATCAGGTTCATTCTGTTTCACTTTTAGTCAGAGATCAATCTGGATGGTGCGTAATCAGGCGTGATTGGCGTCGTTCTCTCTTCCAGGACAGAGTTATTAGCCTAATGGAGGCGGCGAGCTCACAAACGTCAATAGGTCCATCTAACGTTATTTGACGAGGTGGAGAGAAAGTGCTTTTATATTATCTAACACCGCCGCGCGATGCTCGCTCCGTACGAAATGCTTTTTAATCTGGGAGACGGTGTTTGGCATGGCCTAATGATTAGATCAGAGGAATCAGGTTTGAACCGGCGCTCCCCGCGGACGCCTTTCACTTCCACACCTTCAATTTTCAAAGTGGAGGGATTAAGGCTTCGTTCAGATGTTGTCGTGGGTCTGATACACGACACTACCATTGATTACGGCTGGGTAAATTCACGCTACATGGTTTTAGCCCTGATTTGCTGCTTGCCAACAGGTTTTGGAGGTCGGCAAACAAACCAGCCTTCCTACCGAGCTCAAAAATCGGCTCTCGAACGCTGCGTGTTAATTATAAATATCTACCGAGCTAAATATCCGGGCATGTCCCCGACTCCGAATCCTGTCGTGTGAAAAGTGTTGCGATCTGGTTATGATTGGCGGTGAGTGCTGTGTTGAGCTTCAGCCAATGAGAACGCAAGAAACAAAGTGATGAGGAAACCTGGGGAGGAGCTTATAAACGTCAACAAGCATAAAATATAGTTTCTATCAAAAAACACCAGCACATTCACAAGCTTTGCAGCACGTGTCAAACTCAGAGAGCTTAAAAGACGTATGATTGTCTTAAAATAGACATAAACTGCATCTCCCACAATGCATGCCAATGTTGTGACACGTAAAGTCCCGCCACTAGATGGCAGTGTTTCCACATCAGCGTTTAACTGAGGCGGTTTTCCAACAAGTGATGTTGAGAAATATTTACAAATAATCCCAAAATGTACAAGAAGAGAAAATTGAAGCAGAAGAAAGAGAAGTTAATGAAAAATGGGAAAAAAGAGAAACCGGTACGTCTCTTGTGTTATGATGCCGTGTCTGTGGTAAAGGAGAACAATATAAATGCACAGAATTTATCCTCCAAGAAAAACAACAAATTGTCCAGGACTTAAAAGGCAGAGAGCAATCACAGCAGGATACATTACAATCGGCTCTTTGAGGGTCACCATAATGCAAATGTGGCCCTCGGTGAGAATGAGTTTGACACCCCTGCTTTACAGTATCTGTAACCTTATCGTCCACGTCCAACCACAATACTAACGTTTTAATTCTGATAATATTTATTTATGTCCGACTCTGACTGCAGAACAGAACTCATATCAGTGCACAAACTTGGATCATTTCTCAAATGGACAAAAAAAACAAAAAAACTGCCTCTCGTACAGTAGAGATGCACCAATTGCAATCTTCCTAAATTTGTGAACATATAACCAACCGATTCTTGTTTTGTCCGATTCTGATTCTTGTTCTTTCTAAGGATTATAAATGACTGCATACAAAAACATTTTGTTCGACTTCCTTAAATAGAAACTTCTTATATCTTAACATGAAAATGTGTTCGGCTATAGGACAAACCTTTTCTTTTCACACCTCAAACCTCCAAATAAAATAAAGAGCCGTATTTTTACTTTTCCAAATGAAAACAAGTGCACCAGGTAATAGAAAAAAAGCAGTCCTAGCAATCCTACAGCAATTCAGTTAGCAATAGTTAGCAATCGCGTACCAAAAGGTAAGAAACAACCTGGACAGGTCACCAGTCCAACACACACACAAAGAGCAATGTAATATCTCTAATTAACCTGACTGCACGTCTTTGGACTATGGGAGGAAACTGGAGCACCCGGAGGAAAACCCACACAGACACAGGGAGAACCCCTGTCAAAACCCCAACAAGTATTTTTGTCATTGAGACAGAACATGAAGCTTTGCACCGTCGCTGGATGTTCTAAGTTTACATTCAACTATTAGGGCAGCTGTGCTGTGTATTGTAGCTTCTATTTATTCTATTGTTCAGTTTATGAATGTAATTTAATGTCCGCAGTGAAAGCTGTAATTTGAAGCACATTTTCCTGTGAATTTAGTAGGACCCTCATAATAATAAATAACAAAGTGCATTACCTGTTTTAAAAAAGAAACCATTTAATATAAATAACTAAACACTATGTGTGCAGTTTGTCTGGCAGCTCTTAAGCCTGTATTTTATTTATTAATGAATTTATTTATTTTATTTATTTAGTTGTTTTTCCTTTCTGTTCTTTACCCCCTTCTCTTGTACTCCTGTAACAAGTAAATTTTTTTAAGGGGATCAATAAAGTCTCATCTTTTTCTATCGTATCTTATCTATCTTATCAATTTAGAAATTTTGGAATCAAGGCAATAATATTCTATAGAAACCCAACCCACAGTCACTTCTCAGAGAAATGGACCGCCTTGTCAGAGCTGATGAACTCGGACGCGGCAGGACAGAAATAACAAGCGGAGGAAGGTCTCGTTCCTCCAGCAGACGACACACCGGCTATTCAATCGCCGTATCTCTGATTATTGTACAAACCTGAAATGTATCGGCGCGTCAGAGTGAATTGAAGCCGCTGGTGGGAAATAATAAATTCCTCACGACACGAACGACACAAGTAATCACGAGCCAGCTTTATTGCGGGATTCGATGGGCGTTGGGGGTGCGATTCGTATAATCCCTAAATCGCCCCCATTGTCGGTTTGACTCGTGCATCACCGTAACGTCGCTGTGCTGAGACGCCGAGGCGGGAATCACAATTACTCCGTCTCTATTGCTGCTGTCGCCTCGCTGGAGAATAGAGGATCACAATAGCGTTTCTCATTTCTCTGGCAAGATGCAATCATGGCTGGATTTGCATCACGTCTAAAGAGATCCAACTTCTTTATTATTTTTCTACTTTTTTTTTTTACATTTTAATAATGTTATCAGACTATCTGACAGTAAACTGCAGGTCTGTTGACTCCCACAGACTTGATGAAGCCTGATTTATTCAGCCTGTGTGCTGTCTCTAGACTAGTGGTGGGCAAACTGGTGGGCAAACTGGTGGGTTTAGACTGGGCCTAGTATGTAAAAATGACCTACCTATCTATTAATATCTGTGCGTAGAGACAACAGACTCGGGTTTAGCAAGCCTAGGGCTTTAGTAGGGACAGTGGTAGCCTAGTGGGTAGAGCTTTGGACCAGTTTGGAGAGCACCATCTAGTGGAGTCAACTAAAACGCAGGGTATTGCAGAAAAAAGGCAAAACGAATGCGGTCTCAAGGACAATTTTGTAAATACTTGACAGGCCAGACTAAACAGCCTAACTGTCTCACTATGTGTCCCGTGGGCAGTAGTTTGCCTACCACCGCTCTAAACAGCAACCTAACTGGTAAATATAACGGCTCCTGTTAGATCTGTCACTCTCTGTACTCTTACTGGGCCGTCAAACTATTGGATAACAAAACTGTTTGAGAAGCAAAGCATAATTCTCACTCCTGTTCAACTCACACGACCACTGCTTATATTGTAGAACTGGCGCATGGTTGAAAAGGCATAATTCTTTGTTGCTTGGTCAAAATGCCAGGAAAAACACGATACCCTATAAAAGTTACCCTATGCTGAATCTGTACAGGTGAAAAACATGTATAGCATGCCACCAGTAGGAGGTGCAACATGCATTCGCTCTACAGGTCGCACCTTTATAGGTCATTCCAGCTGCAAATGTGGATTTTTGTAAGTTATCCTGGACGAACCCCCACATTGTTAAGCTCAAACCCTGATCATATAGTTCTGAATAATGTCATCCACCCATGATTCCCAACAGGTCTGTCTGAGAACACAAAAGCCGTGAGCCCAAAAACCTCCCGAGAAGAGGGCGTGTCTAAATTCTTAGATTCCTTAAAACGCTCCTACTGAGGGGCCTTAATTCTGAGTGATAATCTGACTGAATGACGAGGGAGCGTCCGATGCTTCCTTAGTGCTGAAGGCAATCCCAGCATTCAGTGCGGCACGACTTGGCAGAGGAATGCAGGGCAACCAGCGGAGTTCTTTTCAAATGTACATACATTCTCATTGATGTTTAATTTGTATAAAGGTTATACAAAGGTTATACGAGTGTCGTTTATTTGTAAATTCAGGCTTGTCAGGGACAGTTTAACCGTTTTCAGTACACGGAGGGAGACGTTAGCTGGCGTGCTAGCGGGTCGTGCCACCTCAGCCCGTCGGTTTGAATAGCCCGAGGCTAAATGTGTTAGCTTAGTAAGCTAAAACTGTGGTGAAGTAATGGGCGTCTAAGTAGTGCATCTAATAATCTGCCTTACAAGTTCTATGTCTAATTAGAATCCTTTCTATTGAGGCAGCTGATCAGGTAGGCACTAGGCAGCAAGGCAGCTCACTAGGTTTTCAGACAGACCCAAACATGTTTGTCCCTTAATAAGGATTGGAACTTAGCATCATTTTTCCTCTCGCTGAACTGAATCCTGGATCCTTGTTAAAAATCAGGAGGTTATCAGCGCTGGCACCTACCAACACGTGTCCGTCTCACAATAGTGCCATTGTGCGAAGCCTCCGCTGAGATACGGACACTCTGTCTACCCAGCGTCCACTAAATCTGCATAATATTCCCAACAGCGATGAACAAAAAGGATACAGAGCGAAAATCAGATAGCACAAAACCCAGAGGGTAGCATTTCCTCCCGGCACTAAAGGTCTGGGTTTGAATTCCTCATCTGGAGGACTTTATCTGGTGCGTTTTTTTCTTCGGGACCGATACGCAGACTGGCGCGGTATCAAAGAAAAAGGATTTCAGGGACCGAAGTCAGATTCAATCAGGAGTAATTGGCACGGGCCAACAAAGGAGGATAAACCAAGGGAGTCACCGGAGCTTATTGGCACAGAGGCAATAGCTAAGCTGTCACTTATCATCTGACAGAAGAACAATAAAAATGCAGGGATTATTTCTCCCGGCTTGTAAATTGCGGCTCTCGTTAAGGCAGGAAACGCGTGACAGCGGAAGGATTGAATCTGATCCCGGGGCTCCTTCCGAGTCTTCCTCGGCACGAAATCCAATCCAGCTAATATTCTTATATTAAATATATGCTGGAGAATCCATGGACTCCTACATCGGTTCGGCACGAGACATTTCACATTCAGTATGATTCATTCATGAAGTAGCTGTGAGCTATGAAGCGCTTTCGAATAAAAGCAGGGTGAAGAGCTAACGGCTGAAAGGCCGACCTGTCATGCCGGCGCTAATTGCGTTAGGTTCTTGCTCGGCCAAGCGTGTCCGATCTGTCTGATACATTCTCAAGAAGGTACAAACGACAAAAAAACCTTCGGAGAAAAAATCCAGCACAGGAATCGCTTTATTACTGAACTTTCAATGTAGATATTCTCTATAAGACCGATCAGTCATAACATTAAAACCACCTCCTTGTTTCTACACTCACTGTCCATTTTATCAGCTCCACTTACCATATACAAGCACCTTGTAGTTCTACAATTACTGACTGTATTCCATCTGTTTCTCTGCATGCTTTGTTAGCATGGTCAGGACTCTCCCATGACCACCACAGAGCAGGTATTATTTGGGTGGTGGATCATTCTCAGCACTGCAGTGACACTGACATGGTGGTGGTGTGTTAGTGTGTGTTGTGCTGGTATGAGTGGATCAGACACAGCAGCGCTGCTGGAGTTTTTAAGCACCTCACTGTCACTGCTGGACTGAGAATAGTCCACCAACCAAAAACATCCAGCCAACAGCGGCCCGTGGGCTGTTCTGTGACCACTGATGAAGGTCTAGAAGATGACCGACTCAAACAGCAGCAATAGATGAGCGATAGTCTCTGACTTTACATCTACAATGTGGACCAACTAGGTAGGAGTGTCTAATAGAGTGGACAGTGAGTGGACACGGTATTTAAAAACTCAACCAGCACAACACACACTAACACACCACCACCATGTCAGTGTCACTGCAGTGCTGAGAATGATCCACCACCTAAATAATACCTGCTCTGTGGGGGTCCTGACCATTGAAGAACAGGGTGAAAGCAGGCTTAAAAGTATGTAGAGAAACAGATGGACTACAGTCAGTAATTGAAGAACTACAAAGTGCTTCTATATGGTAAGTGGAGCTGATAAAATGGACAGTGAGTGTAGAGGTTGTTTTAATGTTATGGCTGATCAGTGTATTTTCACTTATGCTTATTTTATAGAATTAAAATTCACTGCAGCGTCGGAGTGAAATAAAGTTGTGGGGGAATTCAATTGAATTCTTAATGGCAAGAACGACAAAACTGGGTGGCACAGTGGCTCGGTGGGTAGCACTGTCGACTCACAGCAAGAAGGTCCTGGGTTGAACTGATAAATCTTGTGTAATGAGTAACTACCGTTCCTGTCATGATTGTAACCAAAGTGTAAAACATGACGTTAAAATCCTAATAAATAAATAAATAAAACTAATCATGACATGCCTTTTATATGTCATCACGACTGCCGCGTCTCTATTCTTCTCGCCACTCTGCAGGCAAATAGAAGGTGACGATAACGCTCCCGGTTCCTCCGGATTAACCCGGGCCCTGAAGAGTCTGGCTTTCCTTCACTTCCTCTTTCTTTACTCTGCCGTTATCATCACACTATCTGACAGTGAAGCACAGGTCTGAATGTTGACTCGCTCAGATTGGATTGAGTCGAGCGGGCGGTCCGGCGCCGCCACGTTTCCCCCCCGCCGAACTGAATCCTGGGTGCTCATTGAGATTCAGGAGGAGCCCATCGGTGTTGGTCATCTAACAATCCTGACATTGTACGAAACTCCCAGTAAGATACACACTCTGTTTACAAGCGGTGGACGCCGGAGTGAGCCGTCACGCCGAATTCTGCTCCACGGACTTGACAGAGGAGATAATATATATGTATGTATATATATACAGGTCCTTCTCAAAAAATTTGCATATTGTGATAAAGTTCATTATTTTCCATAATGTAATGATAAAAATTTAACTTTCATATATTTTAGATTCATTGCACACCAACTGAAATATTTCAGGTCTTTTATTGTTTTAATACTGATGATTTTGGCATACAGCTCATGAAAACCCAAAATTCCTATCTCAAAAAATTAGCATTTCCATTACATTATGGAAAATAATGAACTTTATCACAATATGCTAATTTTTTTGAGAAGGACCTGTATATATATATATATATATATATATATATACACCGATCAACAATAACATTAAAACCACCTCCTTGTTTCTACACTAACTGTCCATTTTTTCAGCTACAGAGCAGGTATTATTTAGGTGGTGGATCATTCTCAGCTATGCAGTGACACTGACATGGTGGTGGTGTGTTAGTGTGTGTTGTGCTGGTATGAGTGGATCAGACACAGCAGCGCTGCTGGAGTTCTTAAATACAGTGTCCACTCACTGTCCACTTTATTAGACACTCCTACCTAATCGGTCCACCTCGTAGATGTAAAGTCAAAGACGATCATCTTCTAGACCTTCATCAGTGGTCACAGGACGCTGCCCACGGGGCGCTGTTGGCTGGATATTTTTGGTTGGTGGACTATTCTTAGTCCAGCAGTAACAGTGAGGTGTTTAAAAACTCTCGGATCTGATGGTTATTCCACACAAATGCAGATTTGTCTCATATTCACACTTTTGAACAAAGCGGCAGTCGCTCACACCTCAAGTTTAGGGGTACAAATTTCTCCATGAACGGCGTCAAGTTTCAAAGATTTTGAGTTAAGGGACATCAAGTTACAAGGTACCACGGTATTAGTAAGAAATTCGAGAACTGTTTATGTATTATCCTGACTGAGGGTCTTTTATTGTTTCAAGCGTCTGTAATCTTTGTCTTTCTTTGTTATATGTTGGGCATTCAGTTGGGATGTGCTTTATAGTAATGGGTATCACATGGTGTAGGATTTTCTTCCCTTATTAGATGTTGATGCGTCAGGTTGGAACAGTTGATTCTACATCTTGTGTAAACTACTTGGTCTGTACGTATTCTGTGGTGTATAAAGCCATCTAAACCCCATCACATAATCGATAAACCAATATATGTACAAACCAAACTCCAGATTTCATTACTATCACTATTTGGGGCAGATGAAAAGTAAAAATCCTGTTCCTCATTTATTTAGCAGCATGTATTCATGAATGAATAGCTTCCCTCCACTTCTTTGTTCTTGACTTCCTCCTTATCGTAACACCATCTGACAGTGAACTGTGGGTCTGGATGTCGACTCACTCGGGTTAGATTAAGTGAAGTGAGCGGTCCAGCTCTGCCACGTTTCCTCCTGCTGAACCGAATCCTGAACCCTCATTTAAAATCAGAAACAGGTGATCAGCGCTGGCCATCTAACAGAGGTGGCACTGTCCGAAATGACACCTACCGGACACCAAATGGAAACGTATGACACCTCACGGTCGCGGGAGTGAAGTGTCACAGTGAATTCTGCTCAAAATAAGAGAGAGGACAGAAAAAGACAGAGCGTGACATTTTCCACCCACTAGAAGGAGGTCTGGGCTTCAATCATGTCGCAGATTTCATGCATCCTCAGGACTGGCACGCTGCCACAGCCAACATCAGTGTTAAAAGATTTCAGGGACTGAAAGATGATTTATTCAGACGTAATTGGTACTGACCAACAAAGGATGCTAAAAGGAGGGGGACACCGAAGCTCACTGGTGGAGCAGCAGTAGGTAAGCTGGGACCTGTCTTTTAAAAGATGAACAATAAGACAATAAGATGATTTTTCTTCCTTGTTAAAACTAGTTTTTGCCAAAGCAAGAAATGTTCATTTATTTATTTTATATTTTCAATTATTTTTTCATAGTATTACCAAACCTTAAATAAGCACTAACATCTTTAACTCACACACCTACACATTCAACCACTTGCAAACCAAAGCACCTTCAACATCTCATTATTTTATTTATGTATTTTCTCCCTTTTTGTTCCAATTTAAAGTAGCCAATTTGTCTTCCGCTGCTGGGGATTAGGAGGGTATATTTGCCTGATACAAGCCCCCTTTGACGCATGCACAGTCCACCAACACCTCCTTAATTGCACGTACTTCGGTGGACTGGCACTTGAGGCAAGTTGGACTAGATCAGTGCGTGACAGAGAGTCAACTACCAATTGTGCCCACTAGGGAGCACCCAGCCGACCAGTAGTAGGGCTGGGAGTTTAGAATCCCAGCACTGGTGTGCTAGCGGAATATCCTGCGGCTCCACTTGGGCGCCCAAAATCTCACATTTTTAAAGCTATACTACCAGATACTTAAAATTCCACCACCAACATATCAAACCACTTCAATTGCGTCTTCAAATTGCACCACTCCATTCCAAACCCTACCATAAACAAACCTATAAAATGTTTTTGAAATTGCAAATATCTCCAAATAATACAAATAAACTAAATAAATAAATCCTACCTATCCTTTATTGTCATCTCCAACCCACATCATCTTTAAACCACCCCAAACCTAACCAGTTCCATCATACCACATTAGACAGACCACAGCAACTCCAAACCTTACTCTCTCCAAACCACACCAACTTTAAACCACACCACCATTAAATAATGATCATAAACAAACATTAAAACAAATAAGCCGCTCAGGTGGCACAGCGGTAAAAACACACGCTGGAACCAGAGCTGGATCTCGAATACATCGTATCAAATCTCGGCTCTGCCTTGCCGGCTGGGGATGAGCGGCCACATGAACGATGACTGGCCTGTTGTTCATATGGGTGGGACTAAGCCGGATGGGGTCTCTCTCTCATGACTGGTGCAATTACGACCTCTGCTGGCTGATTGATGGCGTCTGCACAGAGATAAGAAAAGAGTGCTGTCAGGGTGTGTCCCTCCGTACACGCAGCTAGGCTGCACTGCACTCGTCAAAGTGTAGGTGATAAAATGCATACGGCTGCTGCCCACGTGTCGGAGGGGGCGTGGGTTAGCTCGTTCTCCACAATCAGAGCAGGGATCGGCATTGGTGGAGAGGAAGCATGAAGCAATCGGGCAATTGGACGCACTAAAAAGGGGAGAAAATGAATAAAGAAAATATTAAAAATAAATAAATAAATAAATAAAGCCATCTCCAAATTACTCTCTCTAAAACCAAAGCGTATACAAACCACATCATTTATAAATCCTACCATTAGCAGCCTATAAAATAGCCCAATCACACCATTTCCAAATCTTCATTTAACACTACAATCCATTTCAAACACTACAATCATTCCCAGGCTGATGTGGGAGTGATCTAAAGCCATAGATTGTAGAGAATGACGATGTGACGACTGCCTATTCTGGACGTATACCAGAAAAACAATAATTAAGTGTTACATACACTTAATCATCATGCCCTATGATCACAGTTTACCAGCATAACCAGTATGATACTGGTCTGGCCGAGAAGCCGACATGAGTGGTGGAGAAACACTTTAATGTGTTTTTCTTTGTGTTTTATTTGTAAGAATCTGCTGCTGGTGGCTTCAAACAAGTCTTCTGTCTTAATAAGCCAGCATGGGACATGGGCCAGAGGTTGCCGGTTTTAATAAATAAACACTACATATGTTGTATAGAAAAACCTCTTTGCAGGATTTCAGTTTGCTTGAAGACATATCTGCTGCTGATCCTGATGCACAGCAGTGTGGGAGGTCCTGACAGCATGTAAATTTTACACAGATCAACAAAGCTTAGCCTTCAGGCACTCGGCTGGCGCATCGCTAACATACGCTAACACACCAGTGCTGAGATCTCGAGGTTTCTAATCCGAATCTCAGCTCTGCTATCAGCCGGCCGAGCGCCTACACAGGCACATGATCAGCTGTGCTGAGGATTGGCCTCCGCTGGCTGATTGATGAGTCCAGCTCAGAGACCAGTGGTAATAGGGATCAGTGCGTGTCTCTCAGTGTGCGATACTGATCTCTAATATGATGGGAGGAAAATTGGGGAAAAATACATAAACAGAAAAGATAAAAAAGCTTCAGAAAAAGATTTAATCTGACACAAGGTGTAAAACAAAGGTACAATTTTAGGTAAGAGAGATCCGTTTGGCACAGTGGGGGGTTGTTGACAAATTTTATTAAGACTAGTTTTATTTTATTAAAAAGGAAACAATTATTATTATTATTATTATTATTGCTGTTATTATTATTTTATTATTATTATTATTGCTTACTATTATTATTTTATTATTATTATTGCTGTTATTATTATTATTTTATTATTATTATTATTATTATTATTATTATTATTATTATTACTATTGTTGTCATTATTGTTATTATTATTACTATTATTATTAATATTGTTATTATTTTCTTTATTATTATTATTATTACTATTGTTATTGTTATTATTATTGTTATTATTATTATTAATATTGTTATTATTATTTTCTTTATTATTATTATTATTATTCATTGATTCATTCATTCATTCATTCATTGTCCACCATTTAATCCTGGTCAGGGTTGTAGTGGGTGCAAGTCACTGGGCAAAAGGTAGGAAACACTCTGCACATGTCACCACCCATTACAGGGCAAACATTTACGGCATTTAGCAGACGCTTTTATCCAAAGCAACTTACATTACAGTGACAGTACACTGTCTAAGTAATTAAGGGTTAAGGACCGTGCTCAAGGGCCAACAGTGGCAACCTGGCAGTGTTGGGGCTTGAACCAGCGACCTTCTGATTACTAGCCTACGGCTTGACCAACAACATTTAACTCTACACCTTCGACATTCGAACCAGCAACCTAAGGATGTCAGAACTATCCACTACAGTCCACACACACACACACACACACACACACACACACACACACACACACACACACACACACAGCTAGGGCAATTTCTAACCTGACTGCATGTCTTTAAAATATGGGAAGAAAACTGGCACAGACACGGAGAGAACATGCAAACTCCACACAGAAAGGACTCGGATCACTTTACATGAGACTCGAACCCAGGACCTTCTTGTTGTGAGACGCCCAATTGTTTATTGTTTTATTTATTTAGTTAGTTGGTTTTATGGCGACTAAATTTCAGCAAACTGGTTGTGATTTTTGCCTTTATTAACTATCAGGCTATTAAATTAAATCTGCTCCTGAAAGACGCTGTGATTAATGGCACATTTAATAAACCAGGAACAGGTTCTTAGTTAAACTGTGAGAATTGGTCCCTCCTTTGGGTCCCTTTCTTTATTTTCATGAGAGAGGGTAATTTATTCCTAATTGAAACTTTTCTCGTCTCAGGAGCGCGTTTCCTGTTTATCGACTTGTGAGGCGGTTCCTGGAAAAACACTAATTAGACCTATCGGCGGGGTAAAACCAGTAATCAGCCGGGTCGAAGACGTTAAACCGCATCTGAAACCTTTTCTGAATGAGCGCAGGGTAACGTGAGGTCAGTTTAAACCCACGTCTGACCTTAAACCCTGCGCCTATTAAAAATAAATGATAATAAACAGAAAAACAACTCGCGTTAGGTGCTCCTACGTAAATAACCTCGCGGGATGAGAGTTCGAGCTCGTGTGGGAGTCGGTGAGAGTATAAAAAGTGCAGAAAGTCACAATGCTCGTATTTTGGAAAATCTTATCTGAAATTCGTTAAACAGCTCAAGATCTTTCCAATGCTTGTTTCCTCTTCATTAAACAGTAAATGGTTTTTAGAACAAGAAAAACACCAATTACACATAATAAAGTAGAGCTGATAAACACTGCAGCTTCTGAGCTGTTAACAGAGACACTGGTGCATCTGTAATATTTCCTGTATTGAATTCGGGCTCGTGGTGGGTCCGATTCACTGGGCGAAAGACTGGAAACACCGCGGACAGGTCACCAGTCTATCACAAAACAAACACACACACCGACCAGGCATAACTTTAAGTGAATAACACTGAATAACACTCTTCATCACGGCACCTGTTAGTGGGGGGGATAACATTTTATCCTCAAAGTTGATGTTAGAAGCAGGAAAAATGGGCGAGCGTGAGGATCTGAGTGAGTTGGACGAGGGCCATATTGTGATGGTTAGACGACTGGGTCAGAGTATCTCCAAAACTGCAGCTCTTGTGGGGTGTTCCCGGTCTGCAGTGGTCAGTATCTATCAAAAGTGCTCCAAGGAAGGAACAGTGGTAAACCAGTGACAGGGTCACGGGCGGCCAAGGCTCATTGATGCACGTGGGGAGCGAAGGCTGGCCCGTGTGGTCCGATCCAACAGACGAGCTACTATAGCTCAAACTGCTGAAGAACTTAATGCTGGTTCTGATAGAAAGGTGTCAGAATACACAGAGCATCACAGTTGCAGGTCTGTTTTGGCAGCAAAATGGGGACCAACACAACATTAGGAAGGTGGTCATAATGTTATGCCTCATCGGAGTATACATGCTTACACTCTTACCCAAGGAGACTTTAGTATTTCCAGTTAACCTGACTGCACGTCTTTGGACTGTAGGAGGAAACCGGAGCACCCGTAGAAAACCCACACAGACACGAGGAGAACATGCAAACTCCACACAGAAAGGACCCGAACCGCCCCACCTGTAAATTAAACCTGGGACTTTTTTGATGTGAGGCGACAGTGCTACCCACCAAGCCACCATACTGCACAAAAGGTACTTCCAACCATGCAATCCCATTAGCTGAAAAATGTCCCAAAGCTTCTTAATCACATCCTACAGTACTGTACACCGCTCAGGCATAACATTATGACTACCTTCGTAATATTGTGTTGGTCCCCCTTTTGCTGCCCCATACGCAACAAACTGCGCTGCTCTGTGTATTCTGACACCTTTCTATCAGAACCAGCATGAACTTCTTCAGTAATTTGAGCTACAGGAGCTGCTGGAGCTGCAGGACCACTGCAGACTGGGAACACCCCACAAGAGCTGCAGTTTTGGAGATGCTCTGACCCAGTCGTCTAGCCATCACAATTTGACCCTCGTCAAACTCGCTCAGATCCTCACGCTTGATCATTTTCAACTCTGAGGATAAAATGTTCACTTGCTGTCTAATATATCCCACCCACTAACAGGTGCCGTGATGGAGAGATGATCAGCGTTATTCACTTCACCGGTCAGTGCTCATAATGTTATGCCTGGTCGGTGTATTTTCATGACGTGACTGCTAATTAATGATAATTGATTATGATTAATAAATAAATTTGACAGCATAACTGGTTTGATGTTCTGTGTGTACGTTTATAGGGCCGGGAAGAAGACTTCACCATTGGTACGGTTTGTTTAGGACCTGACATTGCTCTTCACCCAACATTTAAATGTCCTGATGTGGACAGTGCAGCAGAAGAAGTAACTTTATCATCTTTAACTGTGCAAAAGTAGCTTGTATTACTTTGCAGTCCAGACACTTTAGGTGAAAACAATAATACATGTTCTATTCTCAGGAGAATAATAACTATTAACACTATTTAGGGGTAACACATCATCCCTGAAGCACCAAGTGCAGCCCCATTTCTGAAAGAATTAAAAATAAACCCAACGTGCAAGATGCTTAACCATGGGAAAACAAACTGCGGCTAAGAAGGAACCCCATCAACAAAAAGAGGCGATGGGAAGATAAAGAAGGTGGCCAAAATAAGAGAAACTAAGAGCAAGCGAATGAAAGGAACAAAATAACAGTCTGCCGTGGAAAGAAAAGGAAAAAAAAAGAATAAAAAGCCTGGTGTCACGTTAAGGCTCAACCCACAAGGTCTTGGAAGTAGAGTAAAGAAAGAAAATCCAGAACAAGCCAAGGGCGGCAATAAACAGCCTGCATCCCACTCCAAAAAGTGCTGTCACACCACCTCTGGAGGCTTCTTACTTATCCAGGGTGGTTCTGCCGCGATGCAGGCCAGGTTCCCAGGAAAATATGAAGTGCCAACATCTGTGCCAGCGCAAAACTGAAACAGATCAAGCCTGGCATCATGGTTTTAAAAAATAAAGATGCAATGCTGCACCTAATACACCAGAACAACACACACAGAGAATGGTCCACCAACCAAATAATGTCTGTGCAGTGTGTGTGTGTGGGGGGGGAACGGGGGGGGGGGGGGGGGGGGGGGTCATGACAACGAAGCAACTGCTACGTCCATTATGGCGCATTCAGATGAGAAGCGTTTAGCGCTTTGCCCACTGCGAGCCTGGGCGAAAATACACGATTCACGTGTATCTAAATTTGGCCGTATTTGGTTTCACTTTTAAACTTGTGTTACAGCTCGGGGTTCTGAGCAATGCGGAGAATCAGCTTCTCCTGGAGAGACGAAAGTGCTTAACGTGGTTTATTGTACTAAAAGAACGACCCAGGAACACCAAACTGCTCTTAATTATTACTGCTCATGAGTGCTCTCTACTGCTGAAATGACCAACCTGTGGTGCAAAAGGAAAGCACTCACTCACTCAACCGCTTATCCAATCAGGGTCGCGGGGGGTGCTGGAGCCTATCCCAGCTTTTCAATGGGCGCAAGGCACACAGTAACACCCTGGACCGGGCACCAGTCCATCGCAGAGCAGACACACATACACACACACACACATTCACCTATAGGCAATTCAGTGTCTCCACTTAACCTGACTGCATGTTTTCGGACTGTGGGAGGAAACCGGAGCACCCGGAGGAAACCGCAGACACGGGGAGAACAGGCAAACTCCACACAGAAAGGACCCGGACCACCCCGCCTGGGGATCGAACCCAGGACCTTCTTGCTGTGAGGCGACAGTGCTACCCACCGAGCCACCGTGGTGATGAAAGTGATGATTACTTTTTATAATAATCTGATTTTTCTTTATAATAATCGAAGTAAAATCTTAGTAGAAATTATAATTTCAGTTTTGCACCACAGGTTGGTCATTTCAGCAGTAGAGAGAACTTATGAGCAGTAATAATGAAGACAAGCTTGGCGTTCCTAAGTCGTTCTTTTACTACAATAACCCACATTAAGCTTTTATCTTTTCACATTGAGCGTTTTAGACTCTCTCACTTCTCCTCCATGATTGTACTTGAGTCACTTCTGTCACGTCATATCAAACAGTTCGTTTGATTGGGGAGCTTCGAAAAGGTCAGTGGCACACCGGGTCAAAGTTCAATCAGGTCAATGCTCAGGGAAGCGCAGCAGCAAGCTAAGCGGCACCGCCACACGTCATGGGAAACAACGGCACAGCCAACGCAAAAGCCATCTGTTACTTGTTTGTTTGTTTATTAGGATTTTAATGTCATGTTTTACACTTTGGTTACATTCATGACAGGAGCGGTAGTTACTCATTACACAAGATTCATCAGTTCCCACAAGATTATATCAAACACAGTCATGGACAAATTAGATTTTGCACGTCTTTGGACTGTGGGAGGAAACCGGAGCTCCCGGAGGAAACCCACGCGGACACGGGGGGGGACCTGCAAACTCCGCACAGAAAGGACCCGGACCGCCCCACCTGGGGATTGAACCCAGGACCTTCTCGCTGTGAGGCGACAGTGCTACCCACTTAGCCACCGTGCCACCCCCCATTTGTTACTTCTTATCTGAATGCGCCCTTACTTTTAACGACACCAGGTAACGTTAAATCAGCAGCATGACACCTGAGGTAAAGGTCATTAAACAAGAGAACTCATCTGGAGAACCTGTACAAGATCTGGAGAATCCGTCATGGGTGTGTGGGAACGAAGACTCGTTAGGTAGGAACAAACATAGCTCAAATTGTGTAAGTCAATCTATTCTACTTAAAGTTGGAGCTCAAAGCTACCACAACATTCAAAGCGGCAGTGTCCCAAATCGCACACTAAAACTTAGTGTGCATTCACATGAGAAGCAGCCAAACCACCATCAGATCCGGTCTGAAAGCTTCACGTGTATCTGTGTTTATCTGGATTCTCCTCACTGTTTCACTTTTAAACTTGTGTTACAGCTCGAGGTTCTGAGAGATTGTGAGAATCAGAATCAGCTTCTCCCAAAGTCTAAAATGGTTCTGGTTAAAAATAAAGCTTAACGTGGTTTAATGTACTAAAAGAAGGAGACAGGACAACTAAGTCACGTTAAGTTTTGTTCGCGTTAAGCGTTTTGCTGCTTCTCATGTGAATGCACCTTTAGTGCAATTTTAATGGTTTTGTTAGACACTATGTTGGACATACAGTATGATGGGTTTTAAGGGGAAAAACTGTGGGCGTGGCTGCACTTTAAATTCAAACCCAAAATATTTCATGACGTTCCCTAGATCAAGGCTCCCCAACCTTTTTTGTACCGTGGACCGCTTTCATACAAGATATGATTTCACTTTTTTCGCTGCAACGAGACGCTGCTCCCACCTAGTGGTGATTGGGGACAATAACACCCGAAGTGTGTTGGAAATTTAATCGCTCTTGTACCAATCTCTAATTATTTATGCTTTTTAAACTTGTGGTGGTTGGGGACCACTGCCCTCTTGAGACCACTTCACACATAGAAACCAGAAGCGCCCGCTTACCTGCTCGTCAGCTTCGTGAGCCTTAATCAGGTGTTTCTCCCGGTACAGAGACCACAGCCCCACGTTCGGTAAAAAAATCAGAGCCAACGTGAACAAAAACGCCATCTGCAGGACGCGCTTCTGCCTCCTCTTCATGGTGAAGCTCTTCATTCGGTTCTAAATACAGACAAACGTTTTCGGAAGGAACATTTTAGGATCCATGACGTCTGGTACAAAGAGAAGCTTCTGTCCCGAGTGGCCTTTACCTGAAACACACAGAGGAAGGATTAGACATGAACAACGTTTAAATAGTAATAAGTGGTTTAAAATGACACACAGTGTAAGAATCAAGAGTGTCCAAACTTTTCTTGACTCAGACTCTTTAGTAATAAAACAAATAACAATATAACAGAGTTACATGATTACTAACAATTCCACTTCCTTTCTATTTGAGTGATTAATGATCTATCGTCCACAGTATCGTGTAAACTCCAGATTTCACTCACCAGCTTATAATCCTAATATGAAGATTATTATACTTTAAATTAAACATACCCACTTCCCTCTGAACCCTCTGAAGAAATATTCATTTTCCCAGCGTGCCTAAAATCCTCCACATTCGGCGTCTAGTTTATCCAAAAACTGGGGAACGTTAATGTAGGTGTAACGTAGGGCTGGGCGGTATGACGGTACACTCGGTATACCTTATTTGATTCCTCATACAGTATGAATTTTTCATATACCGCCATACCATAGCACAGTTAATACAACAGCTGTAGACTTTAGTAGGCAGCAGATCATATAATATTGATCGCCGCTACAAGCGCTATGGAGCCAGTTAGTGTTAGCATGACAGTGTTAACAGATGAGAGAAGCTTCCTCAATACGGTGAAAAAAATAAACAAAAACAGATGGAGGATGAAGAGAGGAAGACCACATATGCCTAGTTCACACTACATGATTTTTGCCCTGATTTTTGCTTGCCGACTGGTCGCCGCTAGATGTGGCAGTTCGGGAGCAACTCGGCGTTCACTCGGGGATTGAAACTCGGCTCTCGATCACCATGTGTGACCTGTTCAACAACCTGTTCAACAACTATTTCTAAAATACCTCACGAGCCGTAACGAGTAACGGGACACAAATGGCTCGCAGGTTGTAGTTTGGACTACTGATTTATACAGACCCTATTTAAAAAAAACTAAATTGGGACATTTTGTAAAACGCAATTAAAACAAGAATCTGTAATTTGTTTGAATACTGTTTTCACTGACGACCAACTTCTTTGTATTTTGTATTTGAGTTTGACTCCTGCAACACACTTGAGATTTTTTAAAGGTTTGGGAACTGAGGAGACTCATCGTTGCACTTCTCATCGTTTCCAGTCTTACTTGATACGAGACTTCAACATGCTTACTCGATTCTCAGCAGCGCCGAATACTAAGAAATTTGGAAAGGTTTGTATTTGTTTTTAAAGATTTAACATTTTTACTCAAATTGTTCTGCTGGTTCAATCATGAAGAAAACGTGTTAACATTAGAATCAGAAAATTAGGAAAAATACAAATATGAAGCATTTTTACTACATTTTGGCCCCCAGTGTGTGTTCACATGGTCACTTTAACACACACACATGTGCAGCTTCTGTATTATTTTATTTTATTTTAATTTATAAATGATTATTTAAAGATTCATTTTAAAGAACACAGTACTAGTAGTTCAGCCCTCATGTACTTTGGTATGTTCCTTTCTAGTCTGTCTTTCACTTTGCTTTGGGGCAACTATTTAAACAACAAACTAAAAGTCCAAATAATGTATTTATTTATTAGGATTTTAACCGGAGCTCCCGCAGGAAACCAACACAGACATGGGGAGAACATGCAAACTACACAGAAAGGACCCGAACTCAGAACCAGGGGCAAAACTATTCATACAGTCACTTGGATCAGGAATTTTAGGGTGTACAAAGTTTTGTACTGTCATGTAAACTGTACCTGCCCTTAAATACCTTATTACTGGTAATAAATCACTTTAAATCACTATAAATAAGGTGAGGTTGATTGCCACTGCTGGACTGAGTCACTTGAAACTGAATCGCTTGCATTACGATGGACAATCTCAGAAAGTGGCAGCAGTGCCAGTGTGAACGTACATACAGATATAACTTCAGATCCACAAAAGGTTGAACATTGTGCCAACCTGGCAACGCTGTTTTCCACATGATGTATACCAGTATGCCAACCTAAAATACTACCATACTAAGTGGTATGGCAAATTAGTACCAGTACTTAAGCACATCATGCGTTTTGACGCGCGTACTAGATTCGGTATGTATACAAACGAGCCTCTGCCAGCGTGATGCCAGCGTGATGCCCACGTTATTCACGTTATATCGAAATCATAGATGGCAAATCTGGGAATCCAATGCCATTCCTAACAGTGTGGGTACTGTCGGCAAAATGTGCCACGGTAAAACAGATTGAAATAAAGAGGGACTCACGGTGCAGGCGGGTTTTCATGATGGAACGCACAAAGACGGCGTTCCTCAATAATCCTTCAGGGTTTTGTAGCCGAAATGCTGGGTAATTTCCCCAAACCAGGCGAAAATCTGTCTCTGCGTACAGTGCCAGCTGCTAACTGGCATCTGCTGACCGATTTTACCGGCAAATCCCCGTGAAAACGCGCCTCATTTCTCCGGATCTCCGGCGTCCGTCTCTCCCCCGGTACCGTTTCAACCGCCTCCGTTCGACAGATCGTCGTTATTCACCACGTGTACGGCGGTATGAAAACATTCCCACGCGGGTGATGCCCCTCTGACCGGTGTGCAGGTGTGGGAGGTACAACAGCACCCACCGACGCTCACCAGGCGCCGATTAAATCCTGAAGAGACGCGCTGGTGACGGAGCGCGCAGTCGGTGTGCCGATACTCCCGCATCACATGTTGATTGGATCACGGCTGGGAGGCTGAGATCCCATAAATCACTGCAGCCTGGCAGAGAGTCACAAGTTCCTCCATCAACACTCGGTTCAGGTCTGGTGAAACGCGTCTGTATCAAGGCAGTGTGTTGCTATGTAGTGCCAAACCCACGACTGGCAGCCTGAGCATCGTGGTACCAGTGTTTGATTGAGGGGGCGCAGGTTCACAATTTCATGTCTTTAAACTAGGGGCTCCTAAAGTGTGTGTGTGTGTGTGTTCGTATGTGTGTGTGTGTGTGTGTTCGTGTGGGGAAGAAGGGGGGGTTGCAAGCCAAATCTTTTAAAAATGACTATAATGATGATCATTATTATTATTAGGGCAGTTGTAGCCTAGTGCTTAAGGTACTGGTCCAGTAATCAGAAGGTTGCCAGTTCAAGCCTCACCACTGCCAGGTTGTCACTGTTGGGCCCTTGAGCACGGCCCTTAACCCTCAATTGCTTAGACTGTATACTGTCAAAGTACTGTAAGTCGCTTTGGATAAAAGCATCTGCTATATGCTGAAAATGTAAATGTATATTATTATTACCAGACGCTTTTATCCAAAGTGACTTACAGTGATGTAACACTACAGTATATTATTTATATTATTTGATGGTTAAGGGCCTTGCTTTAGGGCCCAACAGTGGCAAACTAGCAGTGGTAGTGATTTCTGCCAGCCCCCTACTTCTGGGATCCAGGGTTTGAATGATGTCGACCAGACGTCAATGGCTATGTCTGAGCGGGTCACCTAATGCCTAGTTCACAGTACATGATTTTTGCCCTGATTTGCCGGCTCGGGAGCAACTCGGCGTTCACTCGGGGATCGAAACTCGGCTCTCAATCGCTATGTGTGAACTGCTCAACAACTCGATCTGAGCGGCGAACCGAAGAGAGATTTCTAGCTTGTCAAATATCTGGATCTGAGTTGCCCGACTGGCAATGAGTGCTATGTCAAACAGCCAGTGAGAACGCAAGATACGGTGTGAGGGGAAACGCAGGCGAGGAGTGTAAAAAAGTGGGACAGGGGCGTAATATAGTTTATATCAGAATACATCAGCACACACACAAGTTTTACAGTATTTCTGACCTGATCGTTCTCTACAAAACACTAACACCAAATATATTTATTAACCTCCAAATCACTAAAGAACAATCCATGCTGGTCGTGTTGCCAAATCCTCTCAGGTTCATTTATTTTTCCTCCTTGATTTTACGCTGCACATCAGAGCGAAAACTTTGATCTCTCGCTTCTTGTTGACGTGCATTTTTGGACGTGGTATCATTAAACCCCTCGTCACTTCTCGCGTGTGTTTTCATGACAAAACGTAGTTTGGGAGACCAGAGAAGCTCGTCTGTGATTCCAGGTAGTGATAGATGGTGTAGTGTGAAACCCCCTATCGGCGATCAGTCGTGTAGTGTGAAATACACACCGACTTGAAAGACTCCCGATTACAAGAGATCCAGTCGTGTAGTGTGAACTGTACAGTGACCTGACTTGGAAAGTCGTGTAATGTGAACTTGGCATAAACCAATGCACGGCTTTGGTTACCCCCCTTCCCGGGCAAAGCCTATCATGTCTGTGTAGATGCCCAGCCAGTTGATAGCACCATTTAGATTTTAACCGGGAGGTGGTGGGCTAGTGTAATAGACCGATGCACCAACTGAGTGCCTATTATTAGTAGTAGCAGTAGTAGTAGTAGTACCAGTAGTAATAGTAGTAATGTACTGTAGATGCTGCACAGCAACATGAGCTTTTGGAACAAAGGTTCGATCTTCGACCCTAGTCACTGTGAGACTTACCCTGTTTCTCTCAAAACCATGCAACAGGTGGATTAGTTGCTCTTAATTGCCCCATGTAATCTCCCATCTAGGTACTGACTGAGCCCCACCCTGCTTAGCTTCTAAGATCTAATCTGCTTCACTATTCTGGTTCTGATTTATTGTTCTGGGCTGGGGGGCATTGCCAACATTTTCGTCTGTCTCCTGGTGTCACCGGCCCATCGGGCCTTTGCTGTAGGGAGTCACATGACACATGATTCAGATCATCGAATCGAATACTATGTTGAATAAACGAAGCCTCCATGAACAGAATATCATGATATCCTTAAAAACAATGTGCCAATCAGTAACCTTATTAAAATAAATCAGAGCTAATGCCACCCTCTCTCCAGTTCTTATTATACCTCAATGCACCAACAGGAGGGGCACTAATGCCACCAGATGAGCGAACTCTCCAAAACGACGATGAATGAATCTTTTACAACACAGCGGTAATGTGCTTATTCATCAATGGGAAAGATGTCCACATTTTATTACACTTTTTATTTTTAAGTTTTTTAAAGTAGAGACAGTCTACACACACACACACACACACACAGACACACACACACAACCTGCTGACAGTCTCACTAGAGACACACACTCGACAGAAAGATGCATTACAGCATGCAGGATGTGACATGTGCATTACGCCGCTATCCTGCCTCAGCGTATTCACGCACGACTGGCTTTGGATCCATCACAACCATGACCAGGATGAAATGATTTCTATATAAATGGTTTCCTGCACAGCAACATGGGTCCTGGGACCCTGGATACAATCCTTACCTTTGATCAATGTCTTGAGTAACCCTGTACGAAGACTGATGTATGCCCGGCACCAATCTACCTTCTGCATGTTATTGGGAGGTGGAATTAACCTTCTTACAGACAAATGTGGTTTGTTTAACTAGCAGAAAGCACTACATCATGGTTTGTTTGTCTGCTTTTACAATTGAATATTTTTTATCTATGCTTTCACTTCTCACTTTGAGTGACTGAGTGCCACTTTTTATTTAAGCTTATCCAATGAGGGTCGTGTGTGTGTGTGTGGGGGGGGGGGTGGGGTTGCTGGAGCCTATCCCAGCTTTTCAATGGGTGCAAGGCACACAGTAACACCCTGGACGGGGGTGCCAGTCCATTGCAGGGCAGACACACACACACACACACACCTATTTACCTATAGGGCAATTCAATGTCTCCAATTAACCTGACTGCATGTTTTTGGACTGTGGGAGGAAACCCACGCAGACACGGGGAGAACATGAAAGGACCTGGACCGCCCCACCTGGGTATCGAACTCAGGACCTTCTTTCTGTGAGGCGACAGTGCTACCCACTTAGCCACCGTGCCGCCCTAGTGGCACTCAGTGGTGGTAAATTATGCTGACCCACTACTGCTGGGATCCAGGGTTTAAATGCCCAGCAGTGCTATTGGCCGGTTGGGCGTCTAACTGCTGCCATACTCCTTCAACAATACCTCACAGCAGACAATACAAGCTCTGAATGTCTTAGTTCTTTACTTATGTCTCTCACTTATGTTTGATTATACTTAATTATGCTTATAGTTTTTTTTTTACATTATTTATTTGTAGGTAATAATAATAAGAATAGTTGTGTTTGAGTGAAGTACGGATTATAATGTACAGTGTAAGTGCTTGTTTACTGTGTATTTGACAATAAAACTCTTAAATCTCTGAAAAATCCTGAATCTACATACAGACGTGATTGGCTGAGTCTGAGGCCTCGCGTTGGATTGGTGTCCTGTTCGGAGAGGGGGTTTCTGCATTGTACCCAGTGATTCCCACTGCAACCCTGACCAGGATAAAGTGGTGGTAGCTTTAAGATTGGCTTGTAAAAGAGCTAAAGTCCAAGTTCTTTGCTCGAGGGTCCAATAGTGACAGTATGTTAGAATCTACATCCTTAACCACCAATCCCTGACTGATCCCAAAAAGAAGAACCAAAAGATAGATTTTAACGTGCCCACTAGAGGTGACCTACGAATGACGGTAATGAAATTTCATCCTGCGTGGAAGCTTGTGAAGATCCTCCGTCCTCCTGCACCGCGATGTCTTCTGCATTCCGAGTGCAAAATCAGTTAGGAGGGTTTTATCTAATGAGAACGATTTGTCATCGATAAACTGTATGACAGCTCCGACCTCAGAATCCTCTCCGATGTTCCTGTGATTGACTTCACTTCTCCACTAAATGGAATCTAATCAGATGAGGAGAGTTTGCCGACCTTGAGCTCAGGAGAACAGGATGTTCCTGCATGTTCACCGAGCTCGACATGCTAATCAAAACGTACTGAGCGTTTCGAGGAGCGTCCAGAGGTTCCGGTAATACAGAGAACACGCTCAGAGTCTCCTGCACAATACGGCTGCAAGAAGTATGTGAACCCTTGAATGAAATATGTAGTAATACGTTTCTTTTTAGCTCCTTTAGAGAGGATTCATGGGGTCTGTCTGAAAACCTCGTGATCTCTCTACATAGACGCATTTTAGGTCATCATACACTCCCGAGAAGAGGGCATGTCTAAATTCTTCGATTCCTTAAAATCATCCAACTGAGACGCCTTAATTCTGAGTGATAATCTGACTGAATAACGAGGGAGCGTCTGATGCTTCCTGAGTGCTGAAGGCAATCCCAGCATTCAGTGCGGCATGACTTTTCTCACAAAAAATTACAAACACGGCGGACGAATGAAATGCGGAGCAACCAACGGAGTTCTTTTCTAATGTAAATAAATTCTCATTGATGTTTAATTTGTTTAAAGGTATAACTATACAAGTGTTGAATTTTAAATCCTGAATCTACATACAAGGCCTTGCATTGGGTTGGTATCCTGTCCGGAGGGGGGGTTTCTGCATTGTACCCAGTGATTCCCACCGCAACCCTGACCAGGATAAAGTGGTGGTAGCTTTAAGACTGGCTTGTAAAAGAGCTAAAGAGGTAAAACGCTACAAAGTGTCCTCACGGTGGATCATTCTGGTCTGCATACACTCATTTTATCCACGCGTGGGACCAGCACTGAGAGCGCACTGAGAAAGAGAACCTTGGTGGACGAATGAAATGCGGAGCAACTAACAGAGTTCTTTTCTAATGTAAATAAATTATCATTGATGTTAATCTCTGTCTAAGTAGTGCGTCTAAATAATCTGCCTTTTGAGTTCCATGTCTTATTAGAATCCTCTCTACTGAGGCAGCTGCCCAGGTAGGCAGTAGGCAACAAGGCAGCTCACTATGTTTTTAGACAGACCCAAACTTAACATCATCTTTCCTCCCACTGAACCGATTCCTGGATCCCATTAAAAATCAGGAGGTTATCAGCGCTGGCACCTATCAACACATGCCTGTCTCACAATAGTGGCATTGTGCGATGCCTCCTCTGAGATACGGATACTTTATCTACCCTCGGTGGACACTGGAGCGAAGTCGGCGTCCACCAAATCTGCATAAGATTCTCAACAGCGATGAACAAAAAAGATAAGGCTGAGGCGACACAACGTCTCCCTCCGTGTACTGAAAACGGTTAAACTGTCCCTGACGAGCCCGAATTTACAAATAAACGACACTTGTGCACCTTTATATGTTAAAACCACCTCCTTGTTTCTACACTCACTGTCCATTTTATCAGCTCCACTTACCATATAGAAGCACTTTGTAGTTCTACAATTACTGACTGTAGTCCATCTGTTTCTATGCATGCTTTGTTACCCCCCTTTCATGCTGTTCTTCAATGGTCAGGACCCCCACAGGACCACCACAGAGCAGGTATTATTTAGGTGGTGGATCATTCTCAGCACTGCAGTGACACTGACATGGTGGTGGTGTGTTAGTGTGTGTTGTGCTGGTATGAGTGGATCAGACACAGCAGCGCTGCTGGAGTTTTTAAATACCGTGTCCACTCACTGTCCACTCTATTAGACACTCCTACCTAGTTGGTCCATCTTGTAGATGTAAAGTCAGAGACGATCACTCATCTATTGCTGCTGTTTGAGTCGGTCATCTTCTAGATCTTCATCAGTGGTCACAGGACGCTGCACACGGGGCGCTGTTGGCTGGATATTTTTGGTTGGTGGACTATTCTCAGTCCAGCAGTGACAGTGAGGTGTTTAAAAACTCCAGCAGTGCTGCTGTGTCTGATCCACTCAAAGCAGCACAACACACACTAACACACCACCACCATGTCAGTGTCACTGCAGTGCTGAGAGTGATCCACCACCTAAATAATACCTGCTCTGTGGTGGTCCTGTGGGGGTCCTGACCATTGAAGAACAGCATGAAAGGGGGGTTACAAAGCATGCATAGAAACAGATGGACTACAGTCAGTAATGGTAAGTAAAGCTGATAAAATGGACAGTGAGTGTAGAAATAAGGAGGTGGTTTTAATGTTATGGTTGATCAGTGTATACAGTATAAAGTCACATGACTATATACAAATGAATAAATTAATTAGGTACAGTCACTTCTAACAGTGTGTTGTTTTCTTCATCTACTGCTTTAAATAGAAATGAAGCCGAAACCCGGTCTGTATCAGATTTTTAATAATGAACAAAAGCTCAAAAATGTTCTAATTGAACCGAGTTCAAATAAAAGCGAGAAGTTAAACAGCGTGGGGGAAAAAAACCTGCGTGGATCCATCTATGTTTCTATCAGAATATTATCAGAAGAAACCCGAGGCGAAGTGGAGATTTAGTTCATTAGACGAGCTTTTGAAGTGATTTAAAGGACTAATAAATGAATCATTTTACTCCAAACTAATTGGTTTCAATTTAAACACTGATCTGAGAAAGGAAGGTCGGTGTTAATAGAGAAAGAGCTTCTACACTTACTGAGAAATTACTGATGATTTAAAGGTGAATTCGTCCTACACATATAGAGCATAAATACATTCATATAACATACACACACTCTATAGACACAGTATATACACAGGTACACCCGTATGGCTAAAAAAAAACGTGGACACATGGCCATGTGCTTGTTGGACGTTTCTTTCTAAATCTGTGAAGATAAAAATGGAGCCAAATCCCGTATCCCCTCAAGCCCTGGGGGCTATAACAGCCTCCACTCTTTTAGAACAGCTCCTCACCGGCATTGGTGAGAGGATGGATAGATGGACGAATGGATGGATATATGGGTGGATGGATGGATGGGTGGATGGATGGGTGGATGGATGGTTGGGTGGGTGGATGGATGGATGGATGGATGGTTGGGTGGATGGACGAATAGATGGATATATGGATGGGTGGGTGGGTGGATGGATGGTTGGATGGTTGGATTGGTGGGTGGGTGGGTTTGGAAGGATGGATAGATGGGTGGATGGATGGATGGATGGACGGATGGATGGACGAATGGATGGGTGGGTGGGTGGATGGATGGTTGGATTGGTGGGTGGGTGGGTTTGGATGGATGGATGGATGGATGGGTGGATGGATGTGATGGATGGGTGGATGGATGGATGGACGAATGGATGGATGGCTGGATGGATGGACGGATGGATGGATGGATGGGCCAACAAATAAAATTCAAAGACGTGCAGTAAAATAACTGGAGCTTCACTTGCCCCAAATGTGTGTGTGTGTGTGTGTGTGTGTGTGTGTGTGTCTGTCCTATGACATTTACATTTTTGGCATTTAGCAGACACCTTTATCCATAGCGACTTACATTACATTACAGTTACATTATACAGTCTGAGCAATTGAGTGTTAAGAGCCTTGCTCAAGGGCCCAGCAGCAGCAACCTGGTAGTGGTGGGGCTTGAACCAGCAGCCTTTCAATTACTAGTCCAGTACCCTAACCACTAGGCTACAACTTGCCCTACCACGATGATGGACTGGCAACCTGTTTGGGGTGTTTCCTATCCTTCGCCCAAAAAATCAGACCCAGTTTGCTGGTGCGTTGTGGACATGCTTTGGGCATAAACGCCAGTAGTCACATTCCAAAATTTTAAGAATCCTGCTACAATGGAATTTACTGTAACTACTGGCAGTCATGTCGTAAGCATATCTACACATTCTAAGTATAAATTAGAAAAAAGTATAAAGTATAAATCGATTATGTGTTAATAATTCTAATATGGATTACCATGTTTACTCCCACAGGGTGATTAAATATAGAAGCTCTTTCACATGAGAACGTCCGAGTGTTTCTGCTCTGAAGCTTTTACAGTAAATACACACACTGGATATTTTACACTCCACTGCTGCCATGAATGAGAACACGCCCTCGGCCCTTCTGTACATTCTGTACGTTTTATTGTGCTGCTGATAATTATTTTGTTCTTTTTTAAGATTATCTGCAGTTGTTTGAATGTTCTTGTGTCTCCAGCTCCAATAATCTGGATCATCTGTTTTACCCCTGTAGCCATTTATTGTTCATGCTTATTACCACTGACACGAGCAATTTATCAGCACGCCAGTAAAAATAGAAAGAAAAAACCTCTACACATGGACTTATTCCAGTTTTTATTGAATTATTTTTAACCATTTAATCATAATAAATATAATGAACATTTATTAATAATCAATCTAATAAACATGTATTTATAATGAATATGAATATAACAAAACATTTTTGATTAATAAAATAAATATGTATTTATAATAGATATTATGAACATTCATTTATATTGAATCTAATTACATTTATTTATAATCAATGTCAATATAACAAACTTTTATTGATAAATAAAATAAGTACTTATTTAAAATAAATATTATGAACATTTATTTATATTATATATAATAAACAAATATAATAAATAAAATAAATATAATACATAAATATCATAAATAAAATATTTCTAATAAATATAATTAATATTTATTTATGATAAATATAACAAACATTTATTGATAAATAAAATAAGAATTTATTTATAATAAATATTATGAACATTCATTTATATTACATATAATAAACATTTATTTATAATCAATGTAATAAATATTTAATAATAGTAATATATCAAACACGTATTGATAAATAAAATAAAGAATTATTTATAATAAATATAATAAATAAATACAATAAATATAATGAATAAAATAAATATAATAAATAAATATAATAAATAAAATATTTCTGATAAATATAATGAACATTTATTCCCAATCAATCTAATAAACATGCATTCATAATAAATATAAATATAACAAACAATTATTGATAAATAAAATAAATATTTATTTATAATCAGTGTAATAAACATTTATTAATAGTAAATATAACTAAATGTATTGATAAATAAATTAAACAATTATTTATAACAAATATAACAAATAAAATAAATATAATAAATAAATATAATACATAAAATAGTTCTAATAAAATAATAAACATTCATTTCTAATAAATATAATTTATTCAAAGTAAGTATAAGTATTATAAACATGTATTAATATTAAATAAAATAAACATTTAAATATAATCAATGTAATAAACATTTATTTTTAATACATATATAAATATTCACTGGTTCAGGCCCCACTACTGCTAAACTTCACCCTGAATTGTTTACATTGTATCTGTCACAATTGCAGGTCAGTTTGGATAAAGGTGTCTGATGAACGCTGCTAATCAAATGTACGTGTGTGTAGGTAACATCTGTCCAGTTTATTATTCTTCTGTTGATTAAATGGTTTCATTCATTGATACTTTAAAAACCACAAGAACTTAAATCTCTTTATTAAATATGTGTGACAGCTGTAGTGTGATCTGTGAAATGCTTTAATCCATCAGATGTAACCAGCACTGAACAAGCACTGAAGCAGCACTGAAGCAGCACTGAAGCAGCACTGAAGAGCTCGTGAGGAGCCAGAACATTTTTCATGGTGCTCAATAAAAAAACGCATTTCTCACTTTTATGTCTTTTGGATGTGATGCAGTTCAATCCCACACAAGGTCACTCTGGTCATTCTGGTGTGGAGTGTCATTTTTTTTACTACGAGCCGGACCTCACGCTGAACTTAGTAAAAGGAACGATTTAGTAAAATCAAGGTATTAAAGCTCAGTGAATACCGCAGATAAAAGCTGAGTCAATATACTGTATATCTTTATAGACACAATCTGGGCTTAGTGCACACCGTTTTTATTATATCACCATCAATTAATATTATCACATGGTCTCTGGATACCCTGCCTGTGTCAGACGACTCTCCTCGACTAAGGGTGGAAATAGCCTGGCACTGAAAGACAGATTGGGTAAAAACAGTGGTGTGGGGTTAATAAAGGTTAATAAAATCTTTATTTTTTTTTTTTTTTTCAGTTAAATGGCTCAAGCTCTGTGGATGAATAACTAAACGTCTGGCACTATTTTTCATGTCGCGACAGAGGTTTTTTATGCTCCGTTCGACCTTTTTCAGAGCTGTGAATCTATTGCGGTTCAATTCCGGCCTCTTGTTGGGAGGTAAAACCCGGAGGCGACGATTTTCCTCTCAGGTTCAGTTCTGATATTAAATTATACCTGTTCTGTGCTTACAGAAATCAGACCTGCAGATATGTTCTGATAAATAAATGTTTAGCATGAGAGTGCAGAAGGGGATTATGGGTGAATCTGGGTCAGGGATGAATAGGACATACGGGGGTGTGAGAAGGTTTTTCCAAAGTTCTTCTGCTGTTCTACTGTCGTGTATTTGTCATGTTTACATTCGTCAGATCGTAAAACTACTTTTACTATTCGCATAAACACAAAAGCCTTTATTAAATAATGAGCTCATCTATTAAAGAAAAAATACCACATGGCTACTAAATCAACCAGTTAACCACATTGAATTGATAATCGGGTTAGTTTTACTAGCCACACCCGGACATGATCACTACCAGAACCTGCTGAATCAAAACATCACATTAATAAAACCTGACAGTGTGAAGCAGGTGAGAAGGTCTAAAAAGCAGCTACGTTCTCAAAAAGAAGTCTGCATATCACTGCAAAGCAGTGTCTGTCTGTCTATCTGTCTATGTGTGTCTGTCTGTGGGTTTATATGTCTGTCTGCCCCTGTCTTTATCTCTGTTTGTCTATCTCTGTCAAAGCAGTGTCTGTCTGTTTGTCTCTGTCTGTCTGTCTGTCTGTCCCTTTCTCTGTCTGTATCTGTCTATGTGTCTGTCTGTCTCTTTCTTTCTGGAAATCATTACAAAGCAGTCTCTGTATGTGTGTCTGTCTGTATCTGTCTGTCTGTCTGTCTGTCTGTCTGTCTGTCTGTCTGTCTGTCTGTCTGTCTGTCCCTGTCTGTCTGTCTCTGTCTGTCTGTTTCTGTCTGTCTGTCTCGGTCTGTCTGTCTCTGTTTGTCTATCTGTCTGGAAATCGTTACAAAGCAGTGTCTATCTGTCCCTGTCTATGTGTCTGTCTGTCTGTTCCTGTCTGTCTGTGTGTCTGCCTGTCTCTGTCTGTTTGTCTGTCTGTCCCTGTTTGTCTATCTGTCTCTGTCTGTCTGCCTCTGTCCCGGTCTGTCTGTCTCAGTTTGTCTGTCTGTCTATCTGTCTGGAAATTGTTACAAAGCAGTGTCTATCTGTCCCTGACTATGTGTCTGTCTGTCTGTTCCTGTCTGTCTATCCCTATCTTACTATCTTTGTCTGTCTGTCTGTCCCTGTCTGTCAGTCTCTCTTTTTGACTGTCCCTGTCTGTTTGTCTGCCTGTCTCTGTTTGTCTGTCTGTCTATGTCTGTCTGTCTGTTCCTGTTTGTCTGCCCCTGTATGTCTGTTTCTATCTTTCTATTTTTGTCTGTCTCTCTGTCTGTCTCTGTCTGTCTATGACTGTATGTCCCTGTTTGTCTATCTGTTTCTGTCTGTCTGTCTGTCTGCCCCTGTATGGCTATCCCTAGCTTACTATATTTGTCTGTCTCTGTCTGTCTGACTGTCTGTTTGTCTGTCTTTGTCTATCTGTCTCTGTATGTCCATCCCTATATTTCTATCTTTGTCTGTCCTTGTCTGTATGTCTGTCCCTATCTGTCCATCTGTCTGTTTGCTTGTCTGCCTCTATGTCCCAGAATAATATTGGAGCTTAAAAAGCCACAAACAAAAAAAGTGTTGCTGAAAACTAAAGGATGTGGCCAAAATAACACAAGAAGGACATGAAAGCATCCGCAGCCAGCATGAGAGAAAGTTGAGAGAAAAAGGGACAGAGCAGAAATAAAGCCTGTTTTTACAATATTATAATCTGTATATTTTTTTTGTAATTCTTGTGGAAAAAAAGAAAAGAAAGAAGATCCAAAACAAGCTGGGTTTAAACTTGGGGCCCATTCTAAATGAAGGTCACAAATTGTAAAGAATTCTACACACCATAAAGTTATTACAAGAGAGTTTATCTGCCCTGAAAAGTCCTTGTTGGTTTGACTGAAATCTCACAACTAACACAGTCTCAGAATGATAATCTAGTTCTGTCTGTAAGTTGTATTGTACAGATAGAGCTCATTATTATTCCTGTATTCCTCCCCCGTCCTTTATTTTTCTGCAGGTCCTTGTGTTTTAACCTGAACTGTACAGAGAAATTCTGTTATAAATTTATGGCGGTTTTGTCTGACTTCTCCGCTTGGGTGATTGTTATTCAAGGATAGAAAGGAAGAGCTTCCTGATTTATGGCTTTTCTGTTTGCAGCGTGTGCAGCGTGACATTAATATTCACAGCATACGGTGAAACAGAACGATAGTATAAAGATACAGTGGGTTTAAATCTGACTTAGAATCACAGGATGGTGATTTAATGACTGTATACACTGATCAGCCATAACATTAAAACCACATCCTTGCTTCTACAACTATTACTATATAGAAGCACTTTGTAGTTCTACAATAACTGACTGTAGTCCATCTGTTTCTCTACATACCTTTTTAGCCTGCTTTCACCCTGTTCTTCAATGGTCAGGACCCCCACAGGACCACCACAGAGCAGGTATTATTTAGGTGGTGGATCATTCTCAGCACTGCAGTGACACTGACATGGTGGTGGTGTGTTAGTGTGTGTTGTGCTGGTATGAGTGGATCAGACACAGCAGCGCTGCTGGAGTTTTTAAATACCGTGTCCACTCACTGTCCACTCTATTACACACTCCTACCTAGTTGGTCCACCTTGTAGATGTAAAGTCAGAGACGATCGCTCATCTATTGTTGCTGTTTGAGTCGGTCATCTTCTAGACCTTCATCAGTGGTCACAGGACGCTGCCCACGGGGCGCTGTTGGCTGGATATTTGTGGTTGGTGGACTACTCTCAGTCCAGCAGTGACAGTGAGGTGTTTAAAAACTCCAGCAGCGCTGCTGTGTCTGATCCACTCATCCCAGCACAACACACACTAACACACCACCACCATGTCAGTGTCAGTGCAGTGCTAAGAATAATCCACCACCTAAATAATGCCTGCTCTGTGGTGGTCCTGTGGGGGTCCTGACCATTGAAGAACAGGGTGAAAGGGGGCTAACAAAGCATGCAGAGAATCAGATGGTCTACAGTCAGTAATTGTAAAACTACAAAGAGCTTCTATATGGTAAGTGGAGCTGATAAAATGGACAGTGAGTGTAGAAACAAGGATATATAGTAAGTAAAACTATTAAATAAAACATTACATTTGCATTACTGACATCTTAATAAATATGTTTCTTTGATTACAGTAAAATCAGGCGTCATGTCACCCACCAGAATCTAAAACTCGGTGGAACAGAACGTTATACTGATGACAGCAGTATAGACAGATTGGTAACATATAGCTGAAAAATTATTTTCCTTTTTTTCGGTTGCTGCGAGGATTTTCAATCACTGAAACTCAGATACGAGGCTGGTACAGCTGGCACGGTGCAGTAACACGACCCTCCTGCGAGCTGCTCGTCTGATTGACTCTGATCTGATCACAAACTGTCTGATAAGAATTTCTCAGCGAATAAAAGTTTTACTTTGAAAAAAATAAAGAATAATTCTGTACGATTCACATCAGAGAACAGAAACGTGAAGGAGATTGTAAATCTGTTACTGATGCATGTTCCGTAAGATGGCTATCTAAGGGTACATAAGGGTGTAATATATATTTATACACTGACCAGGTATAATATTATGAGCACTGACAGGTGAAGTGAATTACCCTGATTATCTCTTCTTCACGGCACCTGTTAGTGGGGGGGATATATTAGGCAGCAAGTGAACATTTTATCCTCAGAGTTGATGTTAGAAGCAGGAAAAATGGGCGAGCAAACGGGCCAAATTGTGACGGCTACACCACAGGGTCAGAGCATCTCTAATACTGCAGCTCTTGAGGGGTGTTCCCGGTCTGCAGTGGTCACTATCTATCAAAAGTGGTCCAAGGAAGGAACAGTGGTAAACCAGCGACAGGGTCATGGGCGGCCAAGGCTCATTGATGCACGTGAGGAGCGAAGGCTGGCCAGTGTGGTCTGATCCAACAGACGAGCTACTGTAGCTCAGACTGCTGAAGAAGTTAATGCTGGTTCTGATAGAAAGGTGTCAGAATACACAGGACATCACAGTTTGTTGCGTATGGGGCTGCATAGCCGCAGACCAGTCAGGGTGCCCATGCTGACCCCTGGCCACCGCTGAAAGTGCCAACAATGGGCACGTGAGCATCGGAACTGGACCACGGAGCAATGGAATAAGGTGGCCAGGTCTGATGAATCACGTTTTCTTTACATCAAGTCGCTTACCTGGGGAACACATGGCACCAGAATGCACTATGGGAAGGCAGTGTGATGCTTTGGGCAATGTTCTGCTGGGAGACCTTGAGTCCTGCCATCCATGTGGATGTAACTTTGACACGTACCACCTACCTAAGCATGGTTGCAGACCATGTTCACCCTTTCATGGAGACGGTTCCCTGATGACTGTGGCCTCTTTCAGCAGGATGATGCGCCCAGCCACAAAGCAAAAACGCATCAGGAACGGTTTGAGGAGCACAACAACCAGTTTGAGGTGTTGACTTGGCCTCCAAATTCCCCAGATCTCAATCCAATGGACAAACAAGTCCGATCCATGGAGGCTCCACCTCACAACTTACAGGAGTTAAAGGATCTGCTGCTGACATCTTGGTGCCAGATACTACAGCGCACCTTCAGGTGGTAACACTGTCGTCTCAGAACAATGACAGAGTGTGTGGAGTTGGTATGTTCTCCCTTTGTCCATGTGGGTTTTCTCTTACAGTACAAAGACATGCAGTCAGGTAAATTGGAGCTACTAGAAATTGCTCTTAGTGTGTGTGTGTGTGTGTGTGTGTGTATTTGTCCTGTGATGGACTGGCGACATTTCCATCGTGTTTCCTTCATTTTACCCAATGAATCAGACCCACCGTGACCCTGACCAGGTTAAAGCAGTGCTAAAACAGACAATGAATGAATGTACATAATATTGTAACACTGCACACGTTTTTTGGAGTTTTTGGAGTTCATAACAGTGCCATAAGGACAGAAGAGGATTTGTGGGCAGTAGGTTTATTTTTTAAGCCTTTCTCTCCACCAGTCCATCACTCTTAGTGGATTTATGGACAGATTATGCCTATGGCTGCGTTAAAATGCCTAGCGCACCAGAATAAATGGTGCAGCATTACGTATTAAAATAAACAGATGAATTCAGACCTGCAATCCACTGTGAAATGGAAAGGTTTTCGGGAATGGTAAAATGCATATTGCTTTGTATAGCGATAGCTTAGTATTGTTACTGTACAGCTGTATAAGCTGCTTTTCCATCCACACTGTTATGAGGAATGCAGACGGACCCAAGGATGCAGAGTAAAAAACAGGATTTTATTAAATGACAAATAAATAAGAACAAAGAGAAATAACGAAAACAAAAAACAACTCAGGCAAAGTGCCGAGTGACGCCGCTGGACCGCTGGCAAACTGAATGAGAGGGGAGAACACAAAAATAACAAAACACAGGAGGCGAGGCGCGAACCCGGATCGCCTAGTCACGAGGCGTTCGCGCTGCTCGCTGCGCTATTAGAGCGCGGTTTACGAAAATAACGCTTGCGCTTTAGAGGAGGCGTAGCCGACGCAAGCGCTCGGGAAAAACAGTGAGATCGCTAAGGGAAAAATAAAACACAAAAAGCAGGCAATAACAATCGGCCGGCGTGTCACCAGCGGTGGTAAGTCCGCTGGGAAGAGCCGGTGTGAGAGTTAAAGAATAAAGGATTCTGCTGAGGTGCGGATTCGAACCGGGAATACGGCGGGAGGCAGCAGAAGCCCAACCCACACAACCAGACCGGATCTGGGGAATCCGCTAGGCAGAACGGCCAAAGAGGAAGAGCTGAGGATGCGGTTGAGGCTAATGATAGCCAAATGCTAACCGCAATTCCCAGCAAGGAACGCTGCGCTGCAAAACAAAGACAGCGCGAGGGCTGTACGAAGTCGCACCACCTTTCCCTACCAGGTAACCAAAATCCTATAATACCTCCGCCTTTCGACGTACACACCCGCCGCTCTACAAAGCGCCCGGGGCTACTCAAAACTGTCCCTGAAAAACGAAGCGACTTGAGAAGTACTGTGCCGAAATAAAGAGAAAGGTGCGACGCCGGCAACCAGATGACACCCCCTTAAATAGGGGAATCACAGGTGCCGCGCGTTAGCACCTAATGAGCTGGCCTAGTATTTAAGGCCGAGCTCTTTGTTGTTCTGTAACGCCTGCGACGCTGTGACCTGATGGTACTATCACCAAACGTCGCAGGCACCCTAACAGTACCCCCCCCTCTAGGGACAGCTCCCGAGGTCCCAAGACCCGCGGTTCGGTTTCTCCTGAACTCACGGATCAGTTCGGGGTCCAGGATCTGGCGAGCCGGTACCCACGAACGCTCCTCGGGGCCGTAACCTTCCCAATCCACCAAGTATTGGGTGCTACCCTGCACCCTCCTGCTATCCAGGAGGCGGCGGACCGTGAATGCAGGGGCACCCTGGATGATACGAGGGGCGGGAGGTTGGGGGAGGGGTCTAGCTCCCTCGCACGCAAATGGGCGAAGTTGGGAGACATGAAAGGTTGGGTGTGCCCTCATCCTGGGGGGCAACTCCAACCTGTATGTCACCGGATTTATCCGTCTGACCACCTTAAACGGGCCAATGTACCTGGGTGCCAGCTTGTGAGGGGCACCTTTGACGGGGAGATCCCTCGTCGACAGGAGAACTCGTTGGCCCGGCCGGAACATGAGGGCCGGCTGCCGCTTGCGATCAGCAGTACGCTTCATGGAGCGTTGCGCGGCTAGAAGAGCCTGCCTTGCTTTTCGCCAAGCGGCACGGCAACGACGGATGTGTTGACGCACAGTTGGGACCGCCACCTCTTGTTCCTGCTCGGGAAACAGTGGAGGAGGGTACCCAAACTGTGCCTCAAATGGTGACATTCCTAATGCGGCGTGGTGCAGGGTATTGTGGGCGAATTCAGCCCACAACAGTTTATCCGCCCAAGTGGCTGGATTCCCTGCAGTGAGGCACCGAAGCATCTTGCCCAGATCCTGGATAACCCGTTCCGACTGCCCGTTGGACTCGGGGTGGTACCCCGAGGATAAGCTTGCCGTTGCCCCTAGGAGTTGGCAAAAAGACCGCCAGGTCTGACTGATAAACTGCGGGCCCCGATCCGACACAATGTCGGATGGGACCCCATGTGCTCTCACCACATGTTGCAGTATCGCCTGGGCGGTCGCCATGGCAGACGGTAGCTTGGGCAGAGGAACGAACAGGCAAGATTTAGTGAACCGGTCAACAATCACCAGTACCACCGTGAATCCCCTGGATTTGGGCAAGCCCGTAACAAAATCCAGTGCCAGATGGGACCACGGTCTTGACGGTACTGGTAATGGATGGAGAAGTCCTCTAGGACGCTCTCTAGTGCTCTTATTAGTCGCACAGATAGCACAGGCTCGGACAAAGTCCTTGACCTGTATCTCCATCCCCGGCCACCAAAATCTTCGGCGCAGTAGCTCCAGGGTCTTAGAAACTCCTGGATGAGCCGCAAATGGGGACGCGTGGACCCATTCCAACACCTGATGACGGACTGTAGTGGGCACAAACAGCCGATCAGGTGGACCTCCACCGGGGTCGGGTTCCACAGCTTGGGCGTCCCTAATGACTTTTGATATGCCCCACACCATTGGGGCAGCAATCAGACTCGGGGGGATGATAGGCTCAGGCTCGGTTTTGGGTCCGGTCGACTCCCACTGCCTGGATAAAGCGTCAGGCTTGCCATTCTTCGACCCTGGTCTATAAGACAGGGTGAAGTGGAAGCGACTGAAAAATAGGGACCACCGAGCCTGCCGGGAGTTCATCCTCTTAGCCTGCTGGATAAACGACAGATTTTTATGGTCTGTCCAGATCAGGAAGGGATGCTTCGCCCCCTCAAGCCAATGTCGCCATTCATCAAGCGCTAGCTTGATGGCTAAAAGCTCCTTATCCCCCACCGGGTAGTTACGCTCGGCGGGAGTTAGACGATGTGAAAAGAAAGCGCATGGGTGGAGCTTCTTTTCGGGACCCACTCTCTGGGACAGCACTGCCCCAACCCCGACATCAGAGGCATCTACTTCTACTATGAAGGACTCCTCTGGGTCGGGCAACTGCAAAACCGGAGCAGTGGTAAGGAGAGTCTTAAGCCTGTTAAAGGCTTGCTGGGCCTGCATCGACCATTTGAACGGTCCCTTGCCTGTCAGGGCCGTCAAAGGAGCGGCGACGGTGCTAAAGTTCCGAATGAACCGCCTGAAAAAATTTGCAAAGCCTAAAAATCTTTGCACTTGGCGTACGGAACTAGGAGTTGGCCAGTCCTCCACAGATTTCACTTTGGCCGGATCCATACGTATGGCACCTTGGGAAATGATAAACCCCAAAAATGAAATAGATGGGGCATGAAAAACGGATTTCTCTAGCTTGACGAACAAACGTTGCTCGAACAACAGCTGGAGAACCCGACGGACGTGCCTAACGTGTTCTTCAATGGACCGGCTAAAGATCAGGATATCGTCTAAATATACATAGACGTATCTATCAAGGGCTTCCCGCAAAGCCTCATTGATAAAGCGTTGGAAGACCGCGGGGGCATTCATTAACCCAAAGGGCATCACCCGGTATTCGTAGTGTCCCGTGGGCGTAATGAACGCAGTCTTCCATTCGTCCCCCTGCCTGATCCGGATCAGGTTATACGCACTGCGTAAATCGAGCTTAGAAAAAATGGTAGCTCGCTGAAGTGCTTCAAAAGCTGTGGCCATCAGCGGCAGTGGATACCGATCCTTGATCGTGATGGCGTTCAGACCCCGATAGTCGATACAGGGGCGCAACGATCCGTCCTTCTTCCCAACGAAGAAGAAGCCTGCCCCAGCAGGGGAGGACGACGGACGGATGAACCCCTGATCGATTGCCTCCTTGACATACTCCTCCATGGCTTGCCTTTCGGGAGCCGACAGGGAAAAAAGGCGCCCCCTAGGAGGAGTAGTGCCAGGAAGCAGGTTGATGGCACAGTCAAAGGGTCTGTGGGGGGGCAAGTCCCGCGCCCGGGACTTGCTAAAGACCTCACGTAGGTCATGGTACACAGGGGGTACCTGGGTCAGATCGGGGGCCATCGCTTCAGACGATGGTGGCGCCGGCGACATACTCGCTGGCAGCAAGCATGCGTCATGACACCTGGTTCCCCAAGCAAAGATTGACCCAGATACCCAATCGATCTGGGGATTGTGCTTTCTGAGCCAGGAGTGTCCCAGGACCACTTGGAGCTGAGGGACCTGGGTCACCAAAAAGGTGATCCGCTCCTCGTGGTTCCCCAGACGCATCGTGAGGGGACGCGTCTGGTAAGTTATGGGACTCCCAGCTACCGCTCGGTCGTCCACAGCGTGGACGGTTATGGGCACCCGTAGCGGTTGAAGCGCAATCCCCATCCTGTGCACCAGGCGGCGGTCGATGAAGCTCTCCACCGCACCCGAATCGACACACACCAGGAGGTCCGTAGAACCCGAGCCCCAGCGCAACACGGCATCCAGGAACAAACCATGTTGAGGGATGGTGGGTCGGCCCACCCTCGACTCCCCGCCTCGAGGGTGGCCTACTCGTTTAACCGAGCCCGGCTTCTCGAGGGGGGGTCGGAAGGTAAGGTGGGCCTTTGGGTCGTCCCTAGCTGCATGGGCTCGGGATCCAGGTCACGGGGCACCGGACGGGACGGTCCTGGGAATCGGGCGCCAAGAGGGTACGACGTCCGCTCCCGGGCCCGCTGTCGGAGCCTGGTGTCGATATTGGTGGCCAGGGCGTAAAAGGCCTTGAGTGAGGTGGGGAGCTCACGAGTAGCCAACTCGTCTTTGACCTTCTCCCCCAGCCCGCGGTGGAAAATGGCATGCAGCGCCCCCTCATCCCAGCCGCACTCTGCCGCAAGGGTACGGAACTCAATCACATATTCCGCTACTGATCGCCCCCCTTGCGACAGCTCTAACAGGCGTGGACCCGCGTCTCTTCCTCCCACTGGGTGAAAAAACGTGTCCCTGAGTGCCTCCCGAAAGGAGGACTCTGAGAAGCACTCCGGGGCATCCTGCTCCCAGAGAGCAGTGGCCCACTCTAAGGCTTTGCCAGTGAGTAATGAGATCACGTAGGCGACCTTCGAGCGCTCTGAGGGAAAGCGGGCGGGCTGCAACTCAAAGATGAGGGAGCACTGGAGGAGGAACCCCCTGCACTTTTTTGCCTCACCCGAGAAACGTTCGGGGGGCGGCAAAGGGGTCTCTGGTCCGGTGGCTGGGGAAGCGGGAGTGGAGGGCGACTGGCGCTCCGAGCTGACCGCCAATGCCGGCAACAGCTGGGCGATCTCGGCTATTCGGTTGGCGAGCTCATTAAGCGCCAGCTCGTGTCTGCCCAAGGTTACCCCCTGGTGACGCAAAACATCAGTCACGGGGGGCGACTCTGCTGGGTCCATTATTGGTCGCACCTTTCTGTTATGAGGAATGCAGACGGACCCAAGGATGCAGAGTAAAAAACAGGATTTTATTAAATGACAAATAAATAAGAACAAAGAGAAATAACGAAAACAAAAAACAACTCAGGCAAAGTGCCGAGTGACGCCGCTGGACCGCTGGCAAACTGAATGAGAGGGGAGAACACAAAAATAACAAAACACAGGAGGCGAGGCGCGAACCCGGATCGCCTAGTCACGAGGCGTTCGCGCTGCTCGCTGCGCTATTAGAGCGCGGTTTACGAAAATAACGCTTGCGCTTTAGAGGAGGCGTAGCCGACGCAAGCGCTCGGGAAAAACAGTGAGATCGCTAAGGGAAAAATAAAACACAAAAAGCAGGCAATAACAATCGGCCGGCGTGTCACCAGCGGTGGTAAGTCCGCTGGGAAGAGCCGGTGTGAGAGTTAAAGAATAAAGGATTCTGCTGAGGTGCGGATTCGAACCGGGAATACGGCGGGAGGCAGCAGAAGCCCAACCCACACAACCAGACCGGATCTGGGGAATCCGCTAGGCAGAACGGCCAAAGAGGAAGAGCTGAGGATGCGGTTGAGGCTAATGATAGCCAAATGCTAACCGCAATTCCCAGCAAGGAACGCTGCGCTGCAAAACAAAGACAGCGCGAGGGCTGTACGAAGTCGCACCACCTTTCCCTACCAGGTAACCAAAATCCTATAATACCTCCGCCTTTCGACGTACACACCCGCCGCTCTACAAAGCGCCCGGGGCTACTCAAAACTGTCCCTGAAAAACGAAGCGACTTGAGAAGTACTGTGCCGAAATAAAGAGAAAGGTGCGACGCCGGCAACCAGATGACACCCCCTTAAATAGGGGAATCACAGGTGCCGCGCGTTAGCACCTAATGAGCTGGCCTAGTATTTAAGGCCGAGCTCTTTGTTGTTCTGTAACGCCTGCGACGCTGTGACCTGATGGTACTATCACCAAACGTCGCAGGCACCCTAACACACACAGTCAATTTAATCTAAAAAAATCAGGGTTTTATATTTATTAGTAAAATAAGTACGTATTTTGGCCCAGGAGGATTGTCTGTCTGACTGAGAATATCAGAGTTTTATTTGGTCATCTGTCCATGAGTCTTGATATTTCATGTAGGATGGACATTATTGCATTTATGAGCTTTTTCTCTCTCGTTTTTTACTTTTGTTTCCTACCTGGGTCCATTTGTGGCTGATTTTGCCCTTTGCAATTACACTATATTGCCAAAAGTATTTGCTCGTCTGCCTTCACACACATATGAACTTGAGTGACTCCCATTCTTAATTCATAGGGTTTAATATCATGTCAGCCACCCTTTGCAGCTATAACAGCTTCAACTCTTCTAGGAAGGCTTTCCACAAGGTTTAGGAGTCTGTTTATGGGAATTTTTGACCATTCTTCCAGAAGCGCATTTGTGAGGTCGGACACTGATGTTGGATGAGAAGGCCTGGCTCACAGTCTCCGCTCTAATTCATCCCAAGTTCTTCCACACCAAACTCGCTCATCCATGTCTTTATGGACCTTGTGCTTTGTGCACTGGTGCACAGTCATGTTGGAACAGGAAGGGGCCATCCCCAAACTGTTCCCACAATGTTGGGAGCATGAAATTGTCCAAAATCTCTTGGTTTGCTGAAGCATTAAGAGTTCCTTTCACTGGAACTAAGGGGCCGGGCCCAACTCCCAATGGAAGTGATTGGAACACCTGAATTTAATGATTTGGATGGGTGACTGAATACTTTTGGCAATATAGTGTATGTGTGAAAGCGGTTGCTCCGTGGTTAAGGTAGCGGACTAGTAACCAGAAGCCTGACTGCACTGTGCCAACTGTGAAGTGTGGCGGAGGAAGGATAATGTCATAGGAAAGCGCAAAAAAGAGCCGCTCAACAACACGGATGTGCTAAACCTCTATTAGAACAAGGATACATGGGTAAAACATTAGGATGCATATGGTTACTTTAATAAAAGCTAACCTTATGCATACAGTACTAATGGTTTACAATTAAATTTAGATAAGTGATTGTCTGAGTTGCCAATGAAGAAATTCCTTTTTAATGCAGTTGTAGCTGGATAAGGTACTGAACTAGTAATTAGAAGGTTGCCGGTTCAAGCCACCAAGTTGGTACTGTTGGGCCCCCTGAGCAAGGCCCTTAATCTTCAATAGCAGCCCTCAAACTAAATCCGATCATAATTGTAAGTTACTTTGGGTACAAAGAGAAGTGCAACAAGCCCAGCTGCCAGATAGTTTAACATGCAGATGATGCGGATGATTATGGTATCATGCCCACCTGACATACCACTAATGGTTGGAAAGAGAGCATGGAGTGCCGGTTCCTTAACGGGCAATCTCTGTGCCTCATTAGGTGTTCATTTGGTTCTGCCTGTCATGTGACACTATTTAGGCTCCAGACCATTTGCAGCTCGCGTCCAGGGCAAAAGGGGCTCATGGTGTTGTGACGTCTACATACTTTTGGTCACACACAATGTAATGCTGTATAAATATCTGTAGGGTTTAGATCTGAGACTAGGATGAACGGTGAGTTGGTAAAAGTGGTCTCAGGTGTGCTAGCATGACGAGATGAGCGACGACGTTCTTTCACCTTCTGATGAAGTGTAAACCTGCGCTCTTCCTGTCAGCACCTACACTATTATTGAGTCTGATAGCTGGAGGTTTTCATTAAAGCAGAACCACAGTAAACATTTATTATATCAGAAAGAAGCGCGGCGGGTCTCGTGAAGCGAACAATAAGCCCCGCGCGATGATGAATTGGCTTCGTTTTCTGCAAAAAAGCTTTTCAATCAGAGGAAATGATACTAAAGAAACTATTACACTTCATTGCCAGGCCTGTTTGATGGCGGGATGCACGGCGAGTTAATATTTGATCAGGTTTACTGATTCAGGAGCTAATAAAGAGGCCATGTGGAGTGCATTAGAGATGCAGAAAAAGCTCGTAAACGTGGCTGAATTTATAGGAAGCATAAAAGTGAGAAGTACGTGTTGGAGCCATCGTCTTTATAGAGACGGAAACCCGTCCAGACTGTCACATGATCTACATTCTTGTCTTGAGATCAGAATTATTTACCATGTCTAGCATACTAAGCTGCACCTTATTAACACTCTATGGCTAAAAGTGTGTGGAGCTTGTTGGACATCCTATTTTAAAACAGAGTGACCTTTTGAAGTGTTTCTGTGGGAATTTGTGTCCATTCAGTCAAAAGAGGACAGCATTTGTATGGCTGGGCACTGATGTTGGTCAAGAAAGTCTCAGTTGATGTTCCAGTTCATTCCAAAGCTGCTTAAAGCTGCTGTTAGTCACTGGAGTCGAAACCATCGACTGTCACGTGATGTACATATCTGTCTTTAGATGAGATCAAAGCTTCACTTTGTTTACACTATATGGCTAAAAGTGTGTGGACACCTGCTTATGAGCTTGTTGGACATCCGATTTCAAAACAGAGTGTCCGCTATGTTATTCTTTCAGCTATAATAACAGCCACTTTTGAAGTGTTTCTGTGGGAATTTGTGTCCATTTAGTCAAAAGATGACAGCATTTGTATGGCTGGGCACTGATGTTGGTCCAGAAAGTCTCAGTTGCACCAGCGACCTTTCGATTACTAGTCCAGTACCTTAACCTTTAGCAGACGCTTTTATCCAAAGTGATGTACAGTACTGTGACAGTATACAGTCTAAGCAACTAAGGGTTAAGGGCCTTGCTCAAGGGCCCAACAGTGGCAACCTGGCAGTGGTGAGGCTTGAAAAAGCAACCTTTCGATTACTAGCCCAGTACATTAACCGCTAGGCTACAATATTACATATTCTGTGAGCAATGTAGTGAGTACAGGTGTGAGTGTATCAGGTGCAGCAGTGTTGTTGGGATTTGGGTCTGGTTTAGCCCTCCGCCCCATCCTGTCCTTTAGTCACATCACTGATCAGGAACACACACACACCACTTTTTATTAATTTATTTCTTTATTTTGTAGCTTTTTCCTATTTCTTTCATGTTGTGCTTCTTGTGTTTCATTCTCCTTTTTGTCTCGAGGCAACAAACAATATTTTATATTTATGATGTTTTGTGTCAAACAAATTTGAGAATAACTTTTGCCTCGAGGTTTTGTGTTTTCCATTCGGAGCCTGATATGGATTATGAAAAAAAAAATAATAATAATCACTTTACAATCATTTTAGGACACTAAACTTTAACCCTGCTCTGTTATTGTCCATGGAATTCTTACATTTACATTTTTGGCATTTAGCAGACACTCTTATCCAGAGCGACTTACAGAAGAGCTTCTATATTGAACATTACCTTACATAGACAACAGTCCAAAAATATATACAGTGTATCACAAAAGTGAGTACACCCCTCACATTTCTGCAGATATTTAAGTATATCTTTTCATGGGACAACACTGACAAAATGACACTTTGACACAATGAAAAGTAGTCTGTGTGCAGCTTATATAACAGTGTAAATTTATTCTTCCCTCAAAATAACTCAATATACAGCCATTAATGTCTAAACCACCGGCAACAAAAGTGAGTACACCCCCAAGAGACTACACCCCTAAATGTCCAAATTGAGCACTGCTTGTCATTTTCCCTCCAAAATGTCATGTGATTTGTTAGTGTTACTAGGTCTCAGGTGTGCATAGGGAGCAGGTGTGTTCAATTTAGTAGTACAGCTCTCACACTCTCTCATACTGGTCACTGAAAGTTCCAACATGGCACCTCATGGCAAAGAACTCTCTGAGGATCTTAAAAGACGAATTGTTGCGCTATATGAAGATGGCCAAGGCTACAAGAAGATTGCCAACACCCTGAAACTGAGCTGCAGCACAGTGGCCAAGATCATCCAGCATTTTAAAGAAGCAGGGTCCACTCAGAAAAGACCTCGCGTTGGTCGTCCAAAGAAGCTGAGTGCACGTGCTCAGCGTCACATCCAACTGCTGTCTTTGAAAGATAGGCGCAGGAGTGCTGTCAGCATTGCTGCAGAGATTGAAAAGGTGGGGGGTCAGCCTGTCAGTGCTCAGACCATACGCCGCACACTACATCAAATTGGTCTGCATGGCTGTCACCCCAGAAGGAAGCCTCTTCTGAAGTCTCTACACAAGAAAGCCCGCAAACAGTTTGCTGAAGACATGTCAACAAAGGACATGGATTACTGGAACCATGTCCTATGGTCTGATGAGACCAAGATTAATTTGTTTGGTTCAGATGGTCTCAAGCATGTGTGGCGGCAATCAGGTGAGGAGTACAAAGATAAGTGTGTCATGCCTACAGTCAAGCATGGTGGTGGGAATGCCATGGTCTGGGGCTGCATGAGTGCAGCAGGTGTTGGGGAGTTACATTTCATTGAGGGACACATGAACTCCAATATGTACTGTGAAATACTGAAGCAGAGCATGATCCCTCCCTCCGGAAACTGGGTCGCAGGGCAGTGTTCCAGCATGATAATGACCCCAAACACACCTCTAAGACGACCACTGCTTTATTGAAGAGGCTGAGGGTAAAGGTGATGGACTGGCCAAGCATGTCCCAGACCTAAACCCAATAGAACATCTTTGGGGCATCCTCAAGCGGAAGGTGGAGGAGCGCAAAGTCTCGAATATCCGCCAGCTCCGTGATGTCGTCATGGAGGAGTGGAAAAGCATTCCAGTGGCAACCTGTGAAGCTCTGGTAAACTCCATGCCCAGGAGAGTTAAGGCAGTTCTGGGAAATAATGGTGGCCACACAAAATATTGACACTTCAGGAACTTTCACTAAGGGGTGTACTCACTTTTGTTGCCGGTGGTTTAGACATTAATGGCTGTATATTGAGTTATTTTGAGGGAAGAATAAATTTACACTGTTATATAAGCTGCACACAGACTACTTTTCATTGTGTCAAAGTGTCATTTTGTCAGTGTTGTCCCATGAAAAGATATACTTAAATATCTGCAGAAATGTGAGGGGTGTACTCACTTTTGTGATACACTGTATCTGCTTTTGCAAGAAATAAGTGTTAGTCAGTAAGTACAAGTCAGCTTAAGTGATTAGTAAAGAGGTGATGAAGGTTTTTAATCATCTTTTGAAGACAGTGAGAGACTCGGATGTTCAGACAGACAGGGGAAGCTCGTTCCATCACTTGGGTGCCGGTACAGAGAAGAGCCTTGATGCTGATGCTCGTCTTCCTCCAGTTCTGGGTGGAGGATCAAGTCGAGCGAGACTAGTGGCTTGGAGGTTGCGTGGTACAGAGCGGGGTTTGATTAGACCTCGAAGGTAGCTCGGGGCTGGTTCATTTTTGGCTTTCTGGGCGAGCATCAGTGTTTTAAACTGAATGCATGAAGCTACAGGAAGCCAGTGAAGAGAACGCAGCAGTGGGGTGATGTGGCAGCGTTTAGGTTGGTTAAAGACCAGGCAGGTAGCTGCATTTTGAATGAGCCTAAGTGCTTAGTAAAGAGGTGATGAAGGTCTTTAATCGTCTTTAGAAGACAGTGAGAGACTCAGATGTTCGGACCCACAAGGGAAGCTTGTTCCACCACTTGGGTGCTGGTACAGAGAAGAGCCTTGATGCTCGTCTTCCTCGAGTTCTGGCGCTGAGACTAGTGGCTCGGCGGTTGCGTGGTACAGAGCGGGGTTTGATTAGACCTCGAAGGTAGCTTGTGAGAGTAAATCCACTGTGAGAGAATTCTTCCTTTTAAAAACCCATTTCTTTACTAATGCTGTGAATGTAATATTTTATACTCTCTGCACCCATTAAATCTCAAGTGATGCTAAATAATCATCATGATCACAGCAGGATGGAACAACATGTTTTAGATTTTAATCCTATAATGTTTAAGTGCACATTAAACACCAAAGGTCTAAATTACTGATTCATATTTCAGAACTGATTTGCATTTGCAACCAACAGATCGTGTGTGTGTGTGTGTGTGTGTGGTCAGTGGTTGATTTGTGCATTATTACACATTGTTCTGGAAGATTGTACACCAACCAGGCATTCATTATGAGCACTGACAGGTGAAGTGAATAACACTGATTATCTCTCCATCACGGCACCTGTTAGTGGGGGGGATATATTACGCAGCAAGTGAACATTTTACCCTCAAAGTTGATGTTAGGACCAGGAAAAGGATCTGAGTGAGTTTGACGAGGGCCAAATTGTGATGGCTAGACGACTAGGTCAGAGCATCGCCAAAACTGCAACTCTTGTGGGGTGTTCCCGGTCTGCAGTGGTCACTATCTATCAAAAGTGGTCCAAGGAAGGAACAGTAGTAAACCGGCGACCAAGGCTCATTGATGTACGTGGGGAGCAAAGGCTGGCCTGTGTGATCCGATCCAACAGACGAGCTACTGTAGCACAAACTGGTGAAGAAGTTAATGCTGGATCTGATAGAAAGGTGTCAGAATACACAGAGCATCTCAGTTACAGGGCTGTTTTGGCAGCAAAAGGGGGGGCAACACAATATCAGGAAGGTGGTCATAATGTTATGCCTACTCGGTGTGTGTGTGTATATATATATACGCTGCCTGGCTAGACGACTAGACGACTAGGGAGGCTCTTACCTATTTGCTTAGTTAAATATAAAGAGGTGCAGCAGCTTTGCACATGTACAAATAACAGTATTATTGCACGACTATTGAAATAAGTGTGATGAGACAAACACAACAACAACAGCAGAACCCCGAAACCACCGAGCTCTGATTTTTTATACATAATAAAAAATCTGCATTAATGAGCGTTTCAGAAACTACAGGTTACGGACAATGTTGTGACTCATGCAGCAGGAAAAAGTGACGTTTCCCATCACGGCGCCTTCAGTCCTTCATAATTAAGGACAATTATGATTAAAATAGGACAGAACCGCTGTGAAATCTGACGTCTGTACGACGGGAACGGCTTGGCACCACTGGAAATCGCCCGAAAGGAGTCGTTTTGATGAATCTGATGATTCTGTGAGGAGTGTGAAGATCTGGAAATGTTAAATATTAAAATAGAAGAGAGCGAGACGAAATAAAATTAGCTTAGAGGGCAAAATAACGAGTCCTAGCAGGATTTTACTCTGGGCTGGATTGTTAGGGCAAAAATATTAATCTGTGGAATTAATCATTTACTTTCTTTTTATTAGGTCAGCTGGAAAATGGTTCAATATGTTTATAAGAGGACGTTTGCTAGTTCGAGACCCTCCTTGACCAGCATTGATGTTATGCATGAGGCACAGATTGAGGGACTGAGACCACATCCATCACAATAACATAAAATCAAGTTTTCACTTACACATTTTATCCTCAAAGTTGATGTTAGAAGCAGGAAAAATGGGCGAGCGTGAGGATTTGAGCGAGTTTGACGAGGGCCAAATTGTGATGGCTAGACGACTGGGTCAAAGCATCTCCAAAACTGCAGCTCTTGTGGAGTGTTCCCGGTCTGTAGTGGTCAGTATCTATAAAAAGGAACAGTGGTAAACCGGTGACAGGGTCATGGGCGGCCAAGGCTCATTGATGCACGTGGGGAGCGAAGGCTGGCCCGTGTGGTCTGATCCGACAGACGAGCTACTGTAGCTCAAACTGCTGAAGAAGGTAATGCTGGTTCTGATAGAAAGGTGTCAGAATACACAGAGCATCACAGTTGCAGGGCTGTTTTGGCAGCAGAAGGGGGACCAACACAATATCAGAAGGTCATAATGTTATGCATCATCGGTGTATATAAAAAAATACAACTAAATCTTTTGTGCAAACACTGTCACATACATACACACTAAAACGATGAAATACACACAATTAAGTTAAACATATAAAAGCTTTCACTTATCCAGTCTCTACAGACAATCACTGACAGAAGAATGCTGACAGGCTGGTGCTGAAAACGTAAGTGACCTTCAGGATGGCATTTTAATAGTATCTCAGCCGGCACGTCGACTGACCTTCAACGTCAAAATTTATATTGTAGTGTTGAAGCTAGAGCTAGGCGGTTCCTGAATCACCCGGGTTAATGATTCGAATCTTTGTACTGAATCAGGAATCACGAGGCCGAGGTCTCAATTAACCCGGATCCCATGAGTCCACGAGTCCTGGCTGCTGTTAAGTACACAAGGCGAGTGAGAAGGCTCATGAATCTAAGTAATAAGTTAAATATTCCAATAAACAAGCGGTTAAACACACTGGTGTTTGTTATGTGGCTGATTTTATGCACATGCTATTATTATTATTATTATCAGTAGTGGTGGTATAGATTACTAATGCAGTATATTTCTTGTAAGCAAAAAAGAACAAAATATGCTAACAGGCTACTTTAGGACTGTACCACTTAAGGAGTATCATAGCCCTTCCCCATGGTAATTTATTTATTGTTTGTTTTGGTGCCACTGTGGCTGCCTGACTGGGTCAAGTTAACATGGCAATTTGTTGTTGACCATCCCCCTTGAACCATTAATATACCCATCTGATTGGTAGGTGAGTCCACCCCCCTCTCCCACATGATCAAGATTCCACTTAGAGATAAGTGTCAACTTGTCACTGACAGGAGAAGTGTGAGGTGCCAGGAGAATTAAGAGAGAAGGATTTATTTACAGAAGACGAGTGCATGGAAGACAAGTGATATTTGGATGCATTTTCATGCAGTCAAGTGACTCAGATTAACCCGAGTCCATAAAATGAACCAAATTTACCACCACTAGTTGAAGCACTTTATGCTTCAGCGCAGCCCATATTTTAGTAGTGTGTGTAGTTGTTTGGGGGATTGTGGGTAATGTGTGTATGTGTAAGGGTGGAGTGTTGGGTCTGTATTTAAGAAAAAAAAAGCTGTATAAGTCAGCATCTTTTTTCACCTCAAGATGACACTTTTTGAGCTGCTATGATATTTTAGGGTTTTTACAACTGATAGTGTATCTGCTTAGAGTGAATCAAGGTAAAAGTGTTTTTTAATTGTGTGTGTGTGTTGACATAAACAGAACCTGGATTCCTGCAAACTCTGACATCTACACCGATCAGCCATAACATTTTTGTTTCTACACTCACTGTCCATTTTATCAGCTCCACTTACCATATAGAAGCACTTTGTAGTTCTACAATTACTGACTGTAGTCCATCTGATTCTCTGCATGCTTTGTTAGCCCCCTTTCATGCTGTTCTTCAATGTTCTTTACAGGACCACCACAGAGCAGGTATTATTTGGGTGGTGGATCATTCTCAGCACTGCAGTGACACTGACATGGTGGTGGTGTGTTAGTGTGTGTTGTGCTGGTATGACTGGATCAGACACAGCAGCGCTGCTGGAGTTTTTAAACACCTTACTGTCACTGCTGGACTGAGAATAGTCCACCAACCAAAAATATCCAGCCAACAGCACCCCATGGGCAGCGTCCTGTGACCACTGATGAGGGTCTAGAAGATGACCGACTCAAACAGCAGCAATAGATGAGCGATCGTCTCTGACTTTACATCTACAAGGTGGACCAGCTAGGAAGGCGTGTCTAATAGAGTGGACAGTGAGTGGACACTGTTTAAAAACTCCAGCAGCGCTGCTGTGTCTGGTCCACTCATACCAGCACAACACACACTAACACACCACCACCATGTCAGTGTCACTGCAGTGCTTAGAATGATCCACCACCTAAATTATACCTGCTCTGTGGTGGTCCTGTGGGGGTCCTGACCATTGAAGAACAGGGTGAAAGCAGGCTGAAAAAAAATGCATAGAAACAGATGGACTACATTCAGTAATTGTAGAACTACAAAGTGCTTCTATATGGTAAGTGGAGCTGATAAAATGGACAGTGACCAATCTACCCCACATAAGGTATTTCAGATAACCATCATCTCAGACTCTCTACGTCACTTAAACTGTTACATAAGGAGTAATAAGACGTAAAGAATCTGAACGCTTCACCAATTATAACTCCTCTACAGCAAAACTGAGTGGTGCTCTGAGATCATTTCTATGTATTTTAAACAATTAAAGTCTTGCCACGCCTATGAGCAACTCCTCTCAGAGTCCTGGAGTAAAGACAGCGATTTATTTCCATCAACAGCACCGCTGATGCTTCCCAACAACAGGATTCGATTTTGCTTCAACTTCTGATGCCACGAGAGAGCCGTGAACCATCAGTCCATCACTGTCTCTTTAACACCACCATTAATGACAGCTTGAAATGCTCTGAAAGATTTTAGCCTCCGGCGAACCACAACAGCCCACTTTTCCCAAAAAGCCTCACTGTGACAGAAAATAATCTGTTGATGTTGAGGGGTTTTATTGTTTTTATTCAGCGGCCATATACAGTGGGGGAAATAAGTATTTGATCCCCTGCTGATTTTGTAAGTTTACCCCCTTACAAAGACTTGAACAGTCTATAATTTCTATGAAAGGTTTATTTTAACAGAGAGAGACAGAATATCAACAAAAAATCCAGAAAAAAAGCATTAAATAAAAGTTATTAATTTATTTGTATTTAATTAAGGGAAATAAGTATTTGATCCCCTACCAACCAGCAAGAATTCTGACCCCCACAGACCGGTTATGTGCCCATGAGGCACACAAATTAGTCCTGTCCCTGTATAAAAGATTCCTGTCACAGAATCAGTTTCTTCCGTTCAAATCTCTCGACCACCATGGGCAAGACCAAAGAACTATCAAAGGACGTCAGGGACAAGATTGTAGACCTGCACAAGGCTGGAATGGGCTACAAGACCATCAACAAGAAGCTTGGTGAGAAAGAGACCACTGTTGGTGTGATAATTCGAAAATCGAAGAAATACAAGATCACAGTCACCCTCACTCTGAAGCTCCATGCAAGATCTCACCTGGTGGGGTAAGAATGATTCTGAGGAAGGTGAGGTCAGTCCAGAATTACACGGGAGGAGCTTGTCAATGATCTCAAGGGAGCTGGGAGCACAGTCACCAAGAAAACCATTAGTAACACACTTCGCCGTAATGGATTGAGATCCTGCAGTGCCCGCAAAGTCCCTCTGCTCAAGAAGGCTCATGTACAGGCCCGTCTGAAGTTTGCCAATGAACACCTGAATGATTTAGAGAAAGCTTGGGAAAATGTGATATGGTCAGATGAGACCAAAATTGAGCTCTTTGGCATCAACTCCACTCGCCGTGTTTGGAGGCAAAGAAATGCCCGGTGGGGATGGTGTTCTTGGGGTCATATCCAGCATTTCTCTGCTCCCAGCTCCCTTGAGATCATTGACAAGCTCCTTCCGTGTAATTCTGGACTGACCTCACCTTTCTCAGAATCATTCTTACCCCACCAGGTGAGATCTTGCATGGAGCTCCAGAGTGAGGTGATTGACTGTGATCTTGTATTTCTTCCATTTTCGAATTATCGTACCAACAGTGGTCTCTTTCTCACTCAAACAGCAGCAATAGATGAGCGATCGTCTCTGACTTTACATCAACAAGGTGGACCAACTAGGTAGGAGTGTCTAATAGAGTGGACAGTGAGTGGACACGGTATTTAAAAACTCCAGCAGCACATACCAGCACAACACGCACTAACACACCACCACCATGTCAGTGTTACTGCAGTGCTGAGAATGATCCACCACCTAAATAATACCTGCTCTGTGGTGGTCCTGACCATTGAAGAACAGCATGAAAGGGGGCTAACAAAGCATGCAGAGAAGAACTACAGTCAGTAATTGTAGAACTACAAAGTGCTTCTATATGGTAAGTGAAGCCGATAAAATGAACAGTGAGTGTAGAAACAAGGAGGTGGTTTTAATTAATGTTATGGCTGAGAAATATATACAGTATATATATATATTAGGGCTGTCACGATTAAAAATTTTAATCGCGATTAATCTCAGAATTTCATATAGTTAATCGCGATTAATCGCATTAAAAAAAATCTGTGTAAATGTTATAGAAAACAAGGATTTTTAAGTGAAATGTTACAATTAAAATGGTGAACACATTTTATGCTAAATGTACTTATGTTAAAAACTGCTGGGACAAGAGAAAACTGTAAGGGAGTTTTATTCACTCACATACTAGGCAGTAATACTATCCAATGGTTTGATGGACGTTTCTACACGAAGTGAGTGTGTTTTGACCCTTTGGGGCTTCCATAGTTCATGGACAACGTGCTTGACTCAGCTGTCCGGTATTCTTTACCGTAACAGAATAAGTTAATAAAGTGTTCTGCTCCCGACAACTTGTGAATATAGCGTGTATTTATTTCTTTATTATGCAAGTGCAGATGCTACAACGCTCTTTTACATTTTGTTAACAAACCGCAAATGAAAAACGGTGACATGTCCGACATTAAAACGTTTGTTCTACCAGTCAAGTCTCAACATGAACTAGAATTTGCGTTAACGGCACTATTTATCTTAATCGCGTTAAATTGAGATTGCGTTAATGCGTTATTATCGCGTTAACTTCGACAGCCCTAATATATATATATATATATGTATAATTAAAACAATTAACACAATTGGGTAATACAATAATATTCATGTTTAGAGAGACAGAACATCATCATAGAGGATCATGGATGAATTCATGATGGACGTTAGGTCACAATATTGACTGAACTTGAGGTCTATTAAATATGAGGAGGTCAAAGCTATGGTGGCTGGTTATCAGGACCATCAGGCCAGGAGGATCAATTTTTCCTCAATAAAACTCAATTTGGATCCCCACTTTATTACTACAGGAATGTTCTGACGTAACTCGACTCATACGGTCGCCAAGAGTCGGAATCTTGACAACACTTAACAATCAGTCGACCATTCCAGCCTCTTCCTGCAGTCCAAAAGTGCTCCAAACACTCATGTTCATCTGTTTTGGAGGAGCTGAATGGAGTTGAAGGTTGTTTCCTCCATCTGTTGCAACTCTGGCAGAATCACAAGCGGCTGTGAGCGTTTCTGATTGCGTAATGAGCCGCTAATTAAGAACAGTAGCGGCTCCTTTCGGTCCAGCTGCTGATAATCGTTCTGGCAGAGAGAAGCGTGGCAACCCGGCAGCGCCGCGGATGAAATTATAACAATAGCTCATCAGCTCATACGGTGCGTCCTGCTTTCTCTTCATTCATTTATTTATTTATTTTAATCTCTGGCGCTGATACCACCTGCGACATGAGAAACAATTCTACCACACTTCTCTACCATGAGAGTTTGAAGCTTTAAAGCCGTCCGGCTTTAGGTCGGACAGTCCGTTTTTTCAGCTGCCGGTCCTCCGCCCATGCAACGCTAAGACGGACACTTAAAAATTCTCCTTTCGGAGTGAACTGGTTACATTTTTGATCAATATTGTCTGTCATTGGCTCAGGTACACGTCAAAACAAATGCTTTGTATTTCACTGGTTTAACAGCCTCATTTGACCGCTTATAGTGCTACCTATCGTGGGCGGAGTGGCCAATCGCAGAAGATCCGCCCTCTAAATGCTAGTCTGTGATTGGGTGGTTGAATTTCGCCCGCTCGCTCTGTTCTGCATACACCTCTACTTGAGTCAGTTAGTCAGCTCTCATGCTCAGGAACGCTGTGAAAATGCCAAAAAGAAAAACGAGGTACAGTTCTGAGTGGTCAGCACAACATCCTTTCATTTCGAAGAGCAGGAAAGATGAATTTCATGCTTTCTGCACACTATGCCGATGTGATGTAGACATTAGCAGCAAAGAAAAGGGTCAAAAACTCTGTTATATGGGTTCTGGTTTCATTCTGTGTGTTGCAGTATCATGTCCCCCTGTTCCTGGTATGACGTCCTCCTTTTGGGGGTGTAATGTCCTCCTTTTTGTGACTATGAATGTAACCACCCTAAGTACAGCCCAAGTGAATGTTAAACGCCAAAACCCTGTAATTTTAGGGTACGTTACAACAAAACGACTGGTTGTCATTCATGCAAAGTGGGCGGAGTCGGGGGTGCTAAAAATTTGAGCAAAGTTGACCTTTATGCAAATTAGAAGTGAAAAGACAAGGTGATTACCAATAGAAACCGAGCATTGAGGATAGCGGTAAACGCTTTATCTTCGCCACCATTGGATAAAAGCCAGGTATGCCCTGTTTTTGGTTTTTACCAGAGATTGAAAAGAAACTTACATATAGTAATCGTTGCATACCTTGCTGCCAAATTATTAGGTACACTATGGGTGTGTTCGAAAAGCTAGCTCTCTCTCAACATAGACGCATTTTACGTCATCCTGCGCGCTCTCCCGAGAAGGAGGCTGTTCGAAATCTTAGATGCCTTAATATTCTTACTAGTTAGGCATCTTAAAATTTCCATGTTATTTTGACTCAAGAACGAGTGAGCATCGGGAGCGTCCTTAGTGATCAAGGCAATCCCAGCATTCAGTGCAGCAGCTCTTCTCTCACAGAAAAATAAAAAAAAACATGGCTTATTTTCAAACGTAAATAAATTATTATTGATTTTTAACTTGTATAAACTTGCACAAGTGTTTTTATTTGCAAGTTGGGGCTTGTCAGCGAATCTAACCACTTTCGGTACACGAAGGGAGATGTTAGTTGACATGCTAGCTCGCTGTGCCACCCCATCCCATTGTTTTGAATGGCAATAACCTGACTTAAAAGTCATTGACTTTTTAGAATCCTCTCTACTGAGGCAGCTGCCTATGTAGGCAGTAAGACAGCAATGCAGCTCCCTGGGTTTTCGAACACACCCTATATCAGAGATGTTCACGAAAATACGAGTCCGAGTCAAGTCACATGTCTTCATACTAGAGTCCGAGTCAAGTCACGAGTCTTTAGGCTAGACTCGGACTCTAGCCTAAAGTTCAGATAAAAAACAACAACAGATTAGCGAGTGTATTTATCCGTTTTACTTCGTGCCTTTACTTTCCTCGTCATTGTGTAAATGAATGTAATTTCTGTAACAAGAAGGTTCCAGTTAAAAGCTTCAGCTGATATGTTGTGTTTTCATTGCAAAACAAAAGCGCTCGATAAATCACGGCACAGCGGCCAAAATCCAAAACACAGTAATAACATCATAATCACTGCTTACCTTAGCTTCTGTTCTTCCAGATGCTATTACATTTATAAGCGTGTGTCCCATTAGGAATAGAATCCGTTATTTAGTAAATGTGCTTATAATTAAAAACCTCCAAACTTTTCCCGGTTGTGAAGTAAAACACGAACTTGTTAGAAAGCCGATCAAGCGTTTTATTAACACGTCATCTGTGTGACGCAAACTGTCTATCTATCTATCTATCTATCTATCTATCTATCTATCTATCTATCTATCTATCTATCTATCTATCTATCTATCTATCTATCTATCTATCTATCTATCTATCTACCTACCTACCTACCTACCTACCTACCTACCTATCCATCCATCCATCCATCCATCCATATATACAGTGCCTTGCAAAAGTATTCAGCCCCCTTGAACTTTTCAACCTTTTGCCACATTTCAGGCTTCAAACATAACGATATGAAATTGTAATTTTTTGTGAAGAATCAACAACAAGTGGGACACAATCGTGAAGTAGAACGAAATTTATTGGATATTTTAAACTTTTTTTAGAAATAAAAAACTAAAAAGTGGGGCGTGCAATATTATTCAGCCCCTTTACTTTCAGTGCAGCAAACTCACTCCAGAAGTTCAGTGAGGATCTCTGAATGATCCAATGTTGACCTAAATGACTGATGGTGATAAATAGAATCCACCTGTGTGTAATCAAGTCTCCGTATAAATGCACCTGCTCTGTGACAGTCTCAGAGTTCTGTTTAAAGCGCAGAGAGCATCATGAAGACCAAGGAACACACCAGGCAGGTCCGAGATACTGTTGTGGAGAAGTTTAAAGTCGGATTTGGATACAAAAAGATTTCCAAAGCTTTAAACATCTCAAGGAGCACTGTGCAAGCGATCATATTGAAATGGAAGGAGTATCAGACCACTGCAAATCTACCAAGACCCGGCCGTCCCTCTAAACTTTCAGCTCAAACAAGGAGAAGACTGATCAGAGATGCAGCCAAGAGGCCCATGATCACTCTGAATGAACTGCAGAGATCTACAGCTGAGGTGGGAGACTCTGTTCATAGGACACAATCAGTCGTACACTGCACAAATCTGGCCTTTATGGAAGAGTGGCAAGAAGAAAGCCATTTCTCAAAGATATCTATAAAAAGTCACCTGGGAGACACACCAAACATGTGGAAGAAGGTGATCTGGTCAGATGAAACCAAAATCGAACTTTTTGGCCACAATGCAAAACGTTATGTTTGGCGTAAAAGCAACACAGCTCATCACCCTGAACACACCATCCCCACTGTCAAACATGGTGGTGGCAGCATCATGGTTTGGGCCTGCTTTTCTTCAGCAGGGACAGGGAAGATGGTTAAAATTGATGGGAAGATGGATGGAGCCAAATACAGGACCATTCTGGAAGAAAACCTGTTGCAGTCTGCAAAAGACCTGAGACTGGGACGGAGATTTATCTTCCAACAAGACAATGATCCAAAACATAAAGCAAAATCTACAATGGAATGGTTCACAAATAAACGTATCCAGGTGTTAGAATGGCCAAGTCAAAGTCCAGACCTGAATCCCATCGAGAATCTGTGGAAAGAGCTGAAAACTGCTGTTCACAAACGCTCTCCATCCAACCTCACTGAGCTCGAGCTGTTTTGCAAGGAAGAATGGGCAAAAATTTATGTCTCTCGATGTGCAAAACTGATAGAGACATACCCCAAGCGACTTGCAGCTGTAATCGCAGCAAAAGGTGGCGCTACAAAGTATTAACGCAAGGGGGCTGAATAATATTGCACGCCCCACTTTTCAGTTTTTTATTTCTAAAAAAAGTTTTAAATATCCAATACATTTCGTTCCACTTCACGATTGTGTCCCACTTGTTGTTGATTCTTCACAAAAAATTACAATTTCATATAGTTATGTTTGAAGCCTGAAATGTGGCAAAAGGTTGAAAAGTTCAAGGGGGCTGAATACTTTTGCAAGGCACTGTATGTATATATATATATATATATATATATATATAAATATATATATATATATATATATATATATATATATATATATACAGTATATATACAGTATACAGTATATATACAGGTATATATATATATATACTATATATATAATATTTTTGTCCATCTATTTGTCTGTCTATCTATCTATCTATCATCTATCTGTGTGTCTAAAATGTGCATGGTGATGTCTATTTTGTACTAACTGTGCACGTCATGATGAGTTGTGTATATTCTCAGATGTGTATCATTGTTCACTGATGATTATCTGTATATATTATTTATCTATAACGTGTTTGATGTTTAACAGAGTCGCCTCTGAGCCTGAGAGGTTGTTCAGTGATGTGGAGTTTTGAAACCTTGTCAGCTTTTTGTTTTCCCTAATCTCGATGCAGCCGGGAGATCTCGCTAATAACCGATTTCATTCATTTCAGAATTGGCAGCTGCTGGTGGAAATAAAACTGATGTGAATGTTGGCAGTTTTAATCAAGTCTGGTAATTAGTGTTGGATTCTGATCAAAGCCTGAAGAAACTCCATCTAATAAATTAAATATATGTATATATTTTATAAAACAGTACACTACATGACCAAAAATATGTAGACACACTTCTTGATTATTAATCCTGGCTTTGATTATTGTACATTGGTACATGCTTGCAGTTAACTCTATTAAAACATTTACTAAGACATTGCAAATTGAGTCTGTTGAGCGCCTGGCCAGACCGTTAGCACCACAGAGACACAAATTCAGGAGTCGACCATCAGCCGGAGAGCAATACTGTATGAGGGAACTCCCGTACACAACCCCCTCTTCACCTCTACATGTTTTACCAAGGTCCAAATTTACACTTCATTATTTCCTGCTTGAACACTTTCTAGTTCCTTGATTTTAGAGCTTTGATGTTGCATCTGGAAAGCCATGAAGTGTTTGATTAAAGAACAAACGTTATTCTGTTTAGCACAAACACACTGGAGTCTCCGAGCTACCTGATGAACGTCCCACCTCTGCAAGCGAAGAATTTTCCTTCTGATTGGTAAGCAGAAGTGGATTTTTCCTGAAGCACTCCGGCAGCAGCTCTGGTCTCAGCAGGTGGATGAATTATTTTAGTTAGCACTGTTAGTTGTGCGGTGTAATTTTAGTTAGCACTGTTTGTTGTGCAGTATTATTTTAGTTAGCGCTGCCACAGCTACTTTCTTTCCATCCAGAGCAAAGAACCAGAGCTCTAATGATGCTGTAGTTACATATACAGACTTGTGATAAGGCATCGGTAGCTCAGTGATTAAGGTACCTGACTAAAAATCCCACAGACACCAGGTTACCCTGTTGGACCCCTGAGTAAGACCATTAACTTACAATCACACAAATTGTATTCAGTGAAAATTGTAGCTGCTTTGGATTAAAAGCTTCTGCTAAATTCTACAAATGTAAATGATATAAAATTTAATCTATCTATCTATCTATCTATCTATCTATCTATCTATCTATCTATCTATCTATCTATCTATCTATCTATCTATCTATCTATCTATCTATCGTCTATCTATCTATCTATCTATCTATCTATCTATCTATCTATCTATCTATCTATCTATCTATCTATCTATCTATCTATCTATCTACCTATCTGTCTGTCTATCTACCTATGTCTGTCTATCTATGTCTGTCTATCTATCTATCTATCTATCTATCTATCTATCTATCTATCTATCTATCTATCTATCTATCTATCTATCTATCTATCTATCTATCTATCTACCTATCTATCGGTCTGTCTATCTACCTATGTCTGTCTATCTATGTCTGTCTGTCTATCTATCTATCTATCTATCTATCTATCTATCTATCTATCTATCTATCTATCTATCTATCTATCTATCTATCTATCTATCTATCTATTTGTCTGTCTGTCTATCTATCAGTCAGTCTGTCTGTCTGTCTATCTTTTTTATTTATATATCTGTCTGTCTATCTGTCTGTCTTTTTAGCTATCTATCTGTCTGTCTTTCTGTCTGTCTGTATTGCTGTCTGTCTGTCTGTCTTTTTTATCTATCTATCTATCTATCTATCTATCTATCTATCTATCTATCTATCTATCTATCTATCTATCTATCTATCTATCTATCTATCTATCTATCTATCTATCTATCATCGTCTGTCTGTCTGTCTGTCTGTCTGTCTGTCTGTCTGTCTGTCTGTCTGTCTGTCTGTCTGTCTATCTATCTATCTATCTATCTATCTATCTATCTATCTATCTATATGTCTTTCTCTCTGTCTGTCTATCTGTCAGTCTGTCTGTGTATCTGTCTGTTTATCTATCTATCCTTGTCTGTCTGTCTGTTTATTTATTAAGGCTGAACACTGAAGTGCATAAGACAACTGTTGTAAACTGTAGATGATCACCACTGAGTAAGTGAACGAGACGGCCAGAGCAAAAAAAAAAATGTTGCGGTACTTAGGGTATGTTTATTTGTTTCCCGTATTAGTCTCCCTTATTTCGGGTGCTGAGTCACACCTGACACCTCGGTCATGAGAGACCCGCCACACTGTGGTGAGTAAATGAGTCTTTGCAGAACTGAACTCTGAGACGACTGCGATTATTTTTGTTATTTTTTGGGAAAATAAAACGAAAGCTTAACCCGGTGTGTTTAATCACTAAACCTCACTATCACTAAACTGCTTTAGCCAGTTTTGTTACATTAGAAAGAGAAAAGGCAGCAGAAACTGTGCTAATTTGGTTTAATGAACGTCGGTGTTGAAAGCAGTGAGAGAATTAAACCTTGTGAATGATTTTGTTTGAACCCAGCAGGAAGAGTTTATCTACTTTTACAGGAATCCAGCAGTTACTCCGTCTCTGTATTAAAACACATAAATAAACGTTTCATGCACTATTTACACGCTTGTGTAAGAAACGTCTGGTGCACGGTTGTTTGCTTTTATAAGTTTGGATCTGATAAGAAAGGAAATGACAGGCAGGAAGTGAAGAGTCGGGACTGAATGAAACACCGCGGCTGATAAATGACTCTCATTAACAGACGAGCTGCTGGATGTGACTAATGCACTTTGATGCCTAAATTCAGGTTGGCAAACGTGCAACAATAAATGGATTTAGGTGCCAGTCTGGTGTTATTATGAATCGAATTGAAATATTAACCTGAAACAGCAGCTGAGGTGAATACAAACACTGTGTGGTAAAAGAGAGAGAGAGAGAGAGAAAGGTAGTGGGATGGGAATGTGGTGTTAAAACCAACTGGTGCCAGTTACCCAGTTACCTGATGCCAAGAGGCCACATTAACATCATATCAGTATCTATCTCTCGGTCTGTCCTGTCTGTCCATTCATCTGACAGACAGACAGATAGACAGACAGACAGTCCGACCGACAGACAGAGAGACAGATAAATAAATAGACAAACAGACAGATAGATAG